>NC_080785.1:64416112-64719143 GCF_028018385.1 Neofelis nebulosa | reverse complement strand
CCCTTTACTGAAGGCTTCACTGTATGATCATATCAAAAACCCCAAAGGAGCTCTTTGCAGGCATCCTATCAAATGTGCTCATGACTACTTCAGCATATTTTCCTCCTAAATGTGCTTCTGTCCTTATAAACTGGGTCCCCTAAATCAAGTGGAACTTCAAAGTGTGCGTTTGAATGACAACTATATCATAATTGAAGTTACTGGAAAACATATTGTGTAGAGTGTTGTGGTGAATTAAAAAAAAAAAAAGTCCAGTCTAGCAGTTCCTCAAATCATAAAATATAAAGTTACCATAAGACCCAGCAATCCCATTGCTAAGTATATATTCAGGAGAAATGAAAATATATGTTCACACAAAAACTTGTACATGACTGTTCACAGCAGCATTCTACATTACAGCCCCAAAGTAGAAACAGCCCAAATATCTGTCAACCGACGAACGAATAAAACGTGACGTATCCACACAATGGAATATTATTTAGCAATAAAAGGAAATAAAATACTGACACACAATACCACACAGATGAACTCTGAAAACATGCTAAGTAAAATGAACCAGTAACAAAAAACCAAACAAGGTTTAATTCCATTTGTAAGACATGTTCGGAACAGGCAAATCTATAGACACAGTAAGTAGATTAGTACCTGCCTAGGATTGGGCCTGACAGGACAGAATGGAGAATTTAAGGGTTCACACTTTTTGGGGGGCAATGAAAATATTCTAAAATTGACTGTGATGATGGATTCACAACTCTTATATCTGATAAAGTTGTTTAAAAACCAGCTTTATGATAGCAATTCCAATATTCAGCATATTGCCAACAAAGAAGATTCATCTTACATATAATAATATAGTACAAGAAATCACTCTTTTAATTTCCACATATTTTATTACATCAAATTAATTTAGCTTCTGGATCATACTATCAAGATAGAAAATTACTCAGAGAAGAATGTTCTTGAAAGCTCAGAAAACCTTCATCATCATTTGAGACCTCATGATGTCCATGGTGCTGTAGTGCTTGATCAACCAAGTCTGAAAGAACACCTTGACCGCTAATATTTATTCTCTTCTTGTGGAATATTCACAGCCGAAGCAGTTCAAAGCCAGTTCTCTTATAAAACAAGCCAAGGGAACTGAAGAAATTACATTAAATCTTACAGTGAGAGACACAGAGAGAAATGTATCTTAGCAGCAAAGCTTTCCCTATGAATTATTTGATTCCATAAATCCAAATCCATTTTGATGTCTCTCCCGTTAGAGATGTGTAGTCACCACCGCAAACTGTCAGAAGAAGCTGTTTTATAGAGCTACTGAACCTATGATCTTTGTCGCATTTCTGTGATTACATGCACCAGCCCGGGACAGCAGAGGCCTTCTTCCTGTTAGAGTCTCTCCTTCCACAGGGCTCGCTAACTAATGAAAACTAACGAAGCAGAGCGTGTAGGGAGCCGGAGGGAAATCGTGATGTTGGCCGGAAACAGGACTCCAGACACTTCAATTACATTTTGGCATTCTGTATATTCTCACATGGTCATTCTCTATAACTCGAAAAAGTCCCTTTTTAATATCTTTTCCACCCCTGCATTGAAACTTCAGACTTTTGAAGACCTCATACGATTGCCAGAGGCAAAAGGTGTAAATTAGGGTCCCGTAATCCAACTGTGACTTATTAGGTATTGTATGTGGTCAACAGAGTTATCCCTTATGGTATTTTTTAAACAAATGAACCCCATCTCTAAATGATGGTAAATGGTAGACCCACCATAGGGTAAGGGAGTGGTGCTGCTTGTTCCGTTAGCCAAGTCCACACAGAGAAGGGTGAGCACACCCACCTCCTCACCACGCCTGGCCCAGTTCACTCATTTATGTTCTCGGTCACTGACCCGGCCAGAGAAATAATACATAGATTTAAGGTTTATTTTCACATTGGTCTAATCAAAACCACACAGGAAACTAAAATACCCAATCACCCTTACGCATAAACCGGAAAAGATATTCTACCTTTGAAATGACTATGTTTAATTATCTTTATCTAAAGACAGTTTCTCATAGAAAGTTTGCAAGAATTATAGTAGTTCATTTACACAATTAACAATCTTCTAGAATTTATAAATTCACCTATCACTTAACATTTGCAAATACACTATTTCATTCTTGGCAATGTTTTATCAAACTAAAGAGATTTGGGGTCCTAGATTCTGTAGTCAAACAAAAGCCTAGCTCCTTACTGTGTTCCACTCAGCATGTTCCTACCAGGTCTCCACACACATACTCACCCTTCTTCCTTTCCCAACTCATTCCCGATTTTTTATGCCTCAGAACCTCTTACTGTCCCTGAACACACATTCCATTTAATTTCTTCACAAGAGCTCCACTCTACCTAGCCATTTGTCCTTCTGGCAAGCTGTGTATTTTTCAAACTTGTGTTTTATGACATCTTCCCTTCCCTGTCTCCTTCAAGATAATACTCCCTTTCTCTATTCCACATGTATTTATGTTTCCATTTTTGTTGTAAATTTCCTAGACAAGAATCACTTATTTACATGTGACAGGAAGCTTCAGGAGTGGCGGTTCCATGTGTCATTCACATTTGCTCTCCAGCACGAAGTTCGGTGTAAAAAAAAAAAAAAAAAGTCACTGTGTGCTTGCTAGTTTTACTTAAATGAACTGACTGACACAAACATGAAGAAAAAGGTCACCTAATTCTGTGACTGGAGTCCCTGAAGTTGTGTAACGTAGCGGCTCTGAATGAATTATATTTCCCACAGGAAAAAAATATACGTTATACATAAAACGCATAGTTTATTTAAGTGTGCATAAAGTACGCACAAACACATATATACAGATCTTCCTATATTTATGATGGGGTTATGGCCCAAAAAACCCATCTTACACATCTTAAGTTGAAAATATCACAACTTGAAATCACATTTAATACACAGAACCCACATATATAAAAAAATAAATAAAAAGTTAATATATAATATTCTACCTGGGTCTGTTATTAGTACTGACTTAATGATACCATAATCAATGTAAACAACTTACAACTAATATTTTATATAAATGATGTTCATGGACAAGGTGACAGGCAGCTGCTATTAGAAGAAACGTACTTCTGGGGTGCATGGGTGGCTCAAACGTCCGACTTCGGCTTAAGTCATGATCTCAGGGTTCGTGGGTTCGAGCCCCACATCAGGCTCTGTGCACAGCTCAGAGCCTGGAGTCTCTTTCGGATTGTTTCCCTCTCTCTTTTCGCCTCCCCCACTTGCGCTCTATCTCTCAAACATTTAAAAAAAAAAAAAAAAAGAAAAGAAAGGAAAAGTACTTCTTAGAAATCTGTGCAGGCACTGCAGATTGAAGACCTTTTTTAGGCACCAAAGTGGCAAACACAGGAAGATGGTGAGACATAAAAGGATCTTAAGATAAAAGCTTTAAATGAGTGGAAGGTATATTACGATCTTTTATTAGAGCAAGCTCTTAATGAGCATAAAGTTCGAAATAAAATTTTTTAAAATAAAATGTTAATATAACTTTTTGAATAATTAATATTTTAGTGAAAATATTCATAATTGTGCACAATTTCAAACGTCAGTGCTTTAAAATCACTATAACATTCGAGGTGGTATAATAACGTCCATAAAGGCAAATAAATCATGAAGTCCTGTGTAGTAAAAGCCATAAATGACTGTACTATTTGCACTTGCATGTATTTATGCATCTAGGTATGTGTGCATATATTTGCATGAGTATGCCTGTAATGATGTATTGGTTTAGTATTGTGATTCTATCAAAAGCCCACAAATTACACATTAACTTTAGAGAATGTACAGATAAAACAGGTTGTAATGGGCATGTAACAGGTCAACACCTGATAGAAACAGTTTCTATCAGAGGACTCTGAAATCTTGAGGTAAATAAGTAGGATGTCGATATATATGACATGCATATACATATACAGAGCCTACACATGACATGCGTACATTCATACATAGATACGGGGGTATGTACTTTAGGAGAGAAAAGAGGACTTAGAGTATACATCAGCATTCACTGTACATTTCCTACACCCTTTCACTCACAGCATCACAGAGCAGAAAGGTCTTGCCAGAAATAATCTTGCACACAAAGGAATTCTGGAATGCACAGTCCCGCCGAAAGAGTCCCACCTCCAGCATTTCCTCCATGGCAAAAATGTGCACAATCGCAGGGAAAAGTAATAGACTGAGGCGTAATGTCTCTGTGTTCTAAAGCCATACTTTGAACAGCTCTGCTACTAGCAAAGCTGAGGGCTTTGCAACTATCGTGGCCCTGACAGCAGGTAAAAGCAAAATAATGCCAGGTGGAGGGAAACTTGAAAGGCACATGCAGATCGAAGGAGGATCAAAATGAAGAATAAAAGAGACTCAGATCCAGAAACAAACTCTAGCTCTGTGAGAAGGCATTTCAGTTCACGCCAGAATCACAACAAGTGAAGGATTTACTGAGTACAGACATGAGCCAGGCACCATCTAAGTGCTCTACGGTTTTGTCTCAAGATATCCCTACAACAATCTGTAGAGGGAGATACTAGTATCATACCTAGGGCGTGGCTAAGGAATGAGACACAGAGATTAAGTTCATATTCTTAATAAAGTACAAAATCAAGCCAAGGTTCCTATGTCTCAAAAGCTGATTCTTGAACATTTCGTTTATTACACACAAAAACGCACATAAATATGTATTTTACTACTCAGCAATCAGTACTTCTTTCATTTCAAGCTATGGCTTCAATTGTTTGCAACTAACCTCTTTCACTGTCAAGGGGAAGTAACTGAATACAGGGGATAGACTCCCCTGACACAGTTAGGCTCATTCTGAGAGAGAAAACAAAAATAATCTTTTAATAGTGCAACCCAAATAGGCAATATTTGTGTTCTGATGCCATCTACAATACTCAGTATGTGCTGTATTGCTACTGCTATTACAACCCAAGGGATAACTTTTTTTCCACTCAGCATGGCACAATTTGTTAAGTCCTGCCTTCACCATATAGCATGAGTTTAATTATTCCTACTGCCTAATCAATACCTGTGCATGATACGTTTGGGAAAATTAACTGTCCAGCAAGCTCTCTATATAGTTCTAAGTTAACTACCTGTGTAGTTGTACTGTATTTGGGCACACATGATCACTTCTGAGCCTCACTCTGGAGATGCTCCCCATTCTGTGCCTGTGGAAAGGTTTGTGGGAGCAAGCTAAGCAGCTGGCTGCCTTGACATCTCAACTTACCAGGGGTTCAGAACAAGGGATTTCACAGTTTCCCAGAAGCTCAGGGGGATACTACACATCAACTTTTTGCCAGCCTCCATCCAGAGCAAGGAAAAATAGATAGGCAACTATGTAATTAACCAGAACAGAGTCAGCTAGAGACCCAGCATGTGCATAGTGCACTTGAAAATCTCACAAGCTTGGGGTGCCTGGATGGTTCAGTGGGTTAAGTGTCTGACTCTGGATTTCGGCTCAGGTCATGATCTCACAGTTCATGGGATTGAGCCTCGCGTCGGGCTCTGCACTGACAGCTCAGAAACAGTGTGGGATTCTCTCTCTTTCCTTCTCTGCTCCTCTCCTGCTCTTTCTCTCACGCACTCTCTCTCTCTCTCCCAAAATAAGTAAATAAACATTTAAAAAAAAACAGTGAGAAACCCATTTTAAAAAAAAGTAAATCTCACAAGCTTACAGGTTCCATTTAACCTTTCATATATCACACCCTTTTCTTCCACCTCAAGATACTGTTTATCACTTCCAAATTCTCTCCCAAGGTGTTCCCCTCAAGGTGGAACAAAAGACAAAGTGTAGGCCCGTCTCCATTTGGTGTTTATTTACTTAACTTCCATGTTTATTTTCTCTTTATAAAATACTTGTTAGTATGAGTCATCAGAGCAACCAGAAAGGAAGCATGCGCAGCTCAGGCTAGGCGAAGACTTTGAACTCAGTCACCTGAGGGTTCCCCCTGTTCCTGCTACTCTTCATATGCTGGAAAGACTGCAGATCCCTCATCAGAGAAGCCATACAGATGACAAACAGATGAAAAGAGTACGCTCAACATTATGTAACATTAAAGAATAGAAAATTAAAACAACGACATACAACTACCCACATTAAAACAGCTAAATTCAAAATACTGACAACACTGGCCAGGACGTGGAGCACCAGGAACCCTCATTCACTGTTGATGGGATGTACAGCCACTTTGAAAGACAGCTGCTTACAAAATTAAAGGTGCTCTTCACCATATGACCCACCAATTGTGCTCCCTGGTCTCCACATAACGGAGATAAATACGTATCCACACAAAAACCTACACACAGATGTTTACAGCAGATTCATAATGCCAAAACTTGGAAGTGACCAAGAGGTCCTTCAATATGTAAAGAGATAAACAAACTGTGCTATGTCCATAGAGCAGAATATTACTCAGTGATGAAAAGAGATATCAAGCCATGAAAAGACATAGAAGAAACTTAATGCATCATTGCAAAGTGAAAGAAAAGGTCACATACTTTATGGTTCCAACTATAAGATATTCCAAGAAAAGCACATGTATGGAGACATAAGAAGATCAAAGGATCAGTGGTTACCAGAGATTTGGAAAGATAGAGGGATGGATTGAGACATGAGTAGGTGAAGCACAGAGGATTTTTATGGCAACGAAACTACTCTGTATAATGCTCTAACAGTGGATACGTGTATTACTAGATACATGTCATTATCTATTTGTCTAAAGGCACAGAATGTATCCGAGTGACTGACCCCACTATAAACTATGGATTTTAAGTAATAACCTAACAGTACTGGTTCATCAATGGTACACATGTACCACACTGATGCAAGATGTCGATAATAGGGAGAAATAGGAGAAGAATGAGGGGGTATGTGAGAATTGTAAACCTACAACTGCTCAGAGAATAAAGCCTACTAAAAATAGTTTGTGAAAGAAGGCAGAAGATTTGCCTGTTTCCACCTTTCTCTCCTTGATGTGTTGCTCTCTTGTAATGTCTCTTTTTCTCCCCAAGTCTTTAGAGCCATGCAAAGCTTCTCCCAGATTTGTGGAGACGGCTCACTAAATTCTATGTGGATGATCTCTGATGGCTCCTCAGACGTAGAGTCCCCCCTTCAACATTATCCAAATACATGGTCCTGAAGCACATTTGTGCCTTTTCCCTACATCTCCTTATTTATTTTCTCATGGCATAACTCTGAAAGTAATACCCTAGAGATTACAACTTCACATGGTAAACTATGCAAAATATCAATTAGCTCAACAGTACTTCTGGAAGATGAAAGGACATCCTTTTGGTTATGCCAGGTTATCCGAAGCAGTAGATGGATTACTTGTTAGTAACCCTGTTTTCAGCACTACCTTGTTTTCCTCCACTCTTTCCTAAACATGTGTTTAATTGTTATATCACTTCCTCTAAACACTGTTTTTCTTATTGCTCAGATACCTGAGAATTCAATGCAAATTCCTTTATTTTTCATCATTTTAATGCACTCTAAAGTGTCAAGTATGAAGTGCAGATGACAAAGAAATAGAAAAAAAATCTCTACCTTATGACTCATCGGCACCTCTAACTCACACTCTGTGATGTTCTTGTGATAGAAAAAATAGATTTTCCTGATGCCACTTCCCTAAGGTTTCTTTCATTAAGGACCACTTAAATTCCGAGAGAGCCTATTCTATATATTCACCAGACAGAGGCTTTCACTCTCCCCTTGAATGTCAGCATCTCATCCCACCACCATCAGACCAGTTTTTCTAGGTTGCATTAACAGGCAGGAAAGACTGTGGGTTTGTGTTGCTCTACAGCACTCAACCTCAGTCCTGATCCGGGCTTCTATTATTTTGCAAACCAGGTAGCCATCTATAATTTGCATAACAAGGGACCTGAGTTACCGCAGTCCATTAAGATATTAAAGTTTTACAAAACCACCTGAGCATTTCACTTTTTGATGCAATCAGTAAGCTCTTAATGAATTTTGAACAGGGTTACATACACTAAGAAAGAAGGGTAGGGAAACAAGATAGAAACTTTCGTTTTTAAAAATGTAGTTAGGGGCACCTTGCTGTCGTGGTGGGTTAAACGTCTCTTAATCTCCGCTCAGGCCATGATCTTACACTTCTTGAGTTCAAGCCCCAGATCGGTCTGCACTGATGGTGTGGAGGCTGACCTGGATTCTGTCTCTCCTTCTCTCTGCCTGTCCCCTGCTGTGTTCACTTTCTTTCTCTCACAAAAGAAAGAAACTTAATTTTTAAAAAGAATTTAAATGATCATCTAGTAAGCATAATTAATGAATACATAAAAACAATTCTGTGAAAACAATTAAGTTGGAAAGCAGTGGTCACAAGACCACTTTCAAGAATCTAACATTTCAGATTCTTGAGAAAGCCCTTGAAACACAGCACAAAATGAGGTATAAAAATTTCTATTTATATAATTCACCCTGAATTTGCTGTTCAAAATATTTTTATGGTCTGTGCTCCACACTGTCTACATCAAAGTGTCTAAGCAATAAAAAAAGATGAGCCTATAATAAAACCACCTCTCTTCCTTGATTTGTTTGTTTTTTCACGGTGCCACTTGTCTGGAGAAGACTGATGAATGTGTTGAATCTGTAAAATTCCTGCTTGTGATGTCATTTTGGGGGGAACAAAAATCAAGAATGGAAGAAACCATTTTTTGAACGTCTATCACATTTAGGGCACTGTGCTAGGCACTTTCCATTTACTACCAGTCAAAACTTTGCAAATGGCCTCTCACTTCAGAATTTCTGTCACTATGCTAAGGTGAGAAAACAAAATCAGAGAGTTTAACTAACTTGACCAGTAAGGTAGAGGCAGATTTAAATAGTGGTTTGTCTGATCCCAAAGCCCGTGTTCTTTCCATCCCCACAATGCTGCCTTTCTTATAATCTGATGGAGTATCTCGCACTGTATCAATTTGTAACTTCTAGTGCATTTACCAAACAAGTGATTTCAAGAAAGCTAATGCACATTACTGGACTTGTTCCAGGTCATAAAATTAAGTAGCCACTGGGGGCGCCTGGGTGGCGCAGTCGGTTAAGCGTCCGACTTCAGCCAGGTCACGATCTCGCAGTCCGTGAGTTCGAGCCCCGCGTCGGGCTCTGGGCTGATGGCTCGGAGCCTGGAGCCTGTTTCCGATTCTGTGTCTCCCTCTCTCTCTGCTCCTCCCCCGTTCATGCTCTGTCTCTCTCTGTCCCAAAAATAAATAAAAAACGTTGGAAAAAAAAATTAAAAAAAAAAAATTAAGTAGCCACTGTATTATATATTAGAATAATAAAAATAATAAAAGATGCCATTCACTGATCAGAGTTCTAACATATATCAAACACTCCACTAATATATTACATATGCTACCGTATTTAATTAAAATTCAGAAAACCTCTACGTAATACATATTATTTAGCCATATTGAAGATGACATAATTTAATAACATAGATAAAATATAGCATTGTGATCCATGTTACTCTGTATTAATTGACTTTTACGCCCACACTGTCCACTCTATCTCCGTCTTGCATTTAATGAGCAAACTATGCCACATTCCAAATTAAGCACAGCTGAAGTGCAAAACACTTTTATTAGGATAATGCCACCTTCATGTTACTACTACCTGGAATGACATCCCTCCCTCCTTTGTTATTTAATGAATGGTAGAATTAGGATTAATATTTTTCCATATGCACTACAGAATAGTTTATATTAGGACAAGTACACGAAAGAAAAGAATAATCCTTATTTTTATTTTATATTGAAAAAGTAGGGAATTATTTTACACACAACTAACAGTGTAAAGGACACAGTGATTGTTGTTAATAGTATTGCCTTGCACTGGATCAACTTAGTTCAAAAGAGTTTAACGTGAGAAGTGATTTCCTTGAGAGAAAACTCACACTGATAAATATCTTAATCCCCTGAGTTCTAAACAATGGTTAGTGTGTACCTTTTTCTTGGATTTCAGTGTAATTTCATTAGTATAAAAATTAACTCAATTTGGGACTATATCAATATTAAAATCTTTTGCAGAGTGAAGGAAATCATCGATAAAATGAAAAGCCAACTTACTGAATGGGAAAAGATATCTGCAAATGATAGATCTGATAAGAAGTTAATATCCAAAATATATAACGAACTTACATAACTCAACACCAGAAAAAAAATATTGATTAAAACGGGCAGAGCACCTGAATAAATATTTTTCCAAAGAAGACATGCCAAGATGGTAAACAGACACAAGATGCTCAAAATTACTAATCATCAAGGAAATGTAAGCAAAACTACAATAAGATATGATTTTATACCTGTCAGAATAGTTAAAACCAAAAAGGCAAGAAATAATTAATGCGCATTGGTGAGAATGTGGGGGAAAAAAGGAGCCCTCACGCACTGTTGGTGGAAATGTAAATTGGTATAGCCACTGTGGAAAACAGTATGAAGATTCTTCAAAAATTAAAAATAGAACTCCCATATGATCCAGCAATTCCACTACTAGGTAAATGCCCAGAAGAAAGGAAATGAAAACATCAATTCAAAAGATATATGGACCCTATATTAATGCAGCATTATCTACAATACCCCAAGTATGGAAGCCACCAAGTGTCTATGAATAAAGAAGGCATACACACCCACACCCAGCACAGCACACACAATAGGCTATTACTCAGTCACAAAAAAGGATGAGATCCTGCCATTTGTCAAAACACAGATGGACCTAGACAGTAACATACTAAGTAAAATAAGTCAGACAGAAAATGACAGATACCATATGATTTTACTTCTATTCGGAATCTAAATAACAAAACAAATGAATAGACAAAACTTAGAAAGCAGAAACAGATCCATAAGTACAGAGAACAAACCAAAGGTTGCCAGAGGACAGGGGGCTGAGTGAAAGGATAAAATGGGGGAAGGAGAGTGGGAGATACAGGCTTCCACTTGTGGAATGAATAAATCACAGGAATACAAGGTACAGCATAGGAAATACAGTCGGTGGTATCTTAATGGGGTTGTATGGTACAGATGGGTGCTACACTTACGGTGCACGTAGCCTAATGTACAAACCTGTTCCAATCACTATACTGTGCACCTGAAACCAATGTAACATGGTATATCAACTATACATCAGTTAAAAGCAAGAAATACAGTTACTTCATTAAGACCTTTCTGAAAATATATCTGTGACAGAAGTTGATAAAAGTTGCAGGTGTTCACTGTTTTCTGTCCTATTCATGTTAAGTCAATGATATCTTATGCAACATATTCATGTTCTTAATTTAGAAATGCCAGGTAAATATTATTGGTCATAATTACTACTGAAAAATTCCATATTCTAGAATATTGAAGAGTGAAAAACTAATATCAGTAATTATTTATCTTCCAATAATAAAGTGCTTTATCTGTGTTTATGAAATATGTTTTAATTATTCACACAAATACGTTACCTCTTAAACAAATCTGTCACAAAACTGTTAGATATTTAATTTTGTATTTTAATAAACATTTTTAGTATCATATTCTGAGGTTTTCACTATTAAAAAACAAGTGTAGTGATGTCAACACCCCCTTGGTTATTTGACTTCATCAATATCATACCTTTTTCATTATCTTGTTTATTATTCAAATAAGTTTCTAACTCTACTACTCCAGTTAAAACATCCGTTCCCAAAACACTGAGAATTATCTTACAAATTCCCTTTTATTCAATCATTTCTTAAATATTTCATAATTCTTTTCCAGTCTTCCAGAAATGTCTTATACTTTTTGCCATCATCCCCTTCATAAAACATCTTCTTCCATTTAGCACCTATTGCCATTTTCCTTGGACCTCTTGTGACCACACTGTCTTTCACCCTTCCACACATCTCTCCTCAACAATGGCCCTTTCAATATCAATATTCCCTGTAAAGTGCCCTGGCCCCTCTTTTAAGTATTTCTTTTCTTCTAATCATCCCTCCAACTACCATGCTTTGAAATATTATACATTTATTGAGTTCCAAGTCTATGCTCTCAGCCTTTCTCCTAAACTGCCCATCCAGTCACTAGTTTTCCCATCAGATACATTCATTTGAATGGATTACTCCTCATGTTTGCTATATTGAAAGTAAACTGATATTCTTCTTCTCTAACCCCAGGAAATTGGCTCTTTCTTCTTTCATATCCTCTACCTCAAGGAACTAGGTGCAGATATAATGGCAATCTTGATGGAATGAATTCCTCCTCTCCTTGGCACAGCATTCCCTACAATCTAAAGCTGAGGTAACACTTCTGCAGCGTGATCTCTAGCCCTCCTCTCCTCTCAGGCCTCTCAGGCCCTCTCCTTATTGACCTCCCAGCCTCTTCACTTATCTCTCCCCATTCTGGGAAAAGAATATGTCAGTCCTCTGCATAAAGCTGCCAATAGCTTCCACTTGCTTTTAGGTTAAAACTCCAACATCTTCTACCAAAGTTTGAAGGTTTTCTTACAACCTGCCCGAATTCATCAAATTGGCATTCCTCCATTCATTCCCACCAAACATCCTACACTTGAGTTGCGGTGCAGTGCTTTCAAGACCTAAGAATGCTGGCATGCTTCTACTTTTACTTTCTTTCTTTGCTCTGCTTGAAATAGACTTCCACTCCTCCCAGAGTAAACAATCCAGTTCTCATCTTCCAAAACCCCCATCAATATTAACTCCTCCTTAAAACTTTCTACAGCCCCCTTTATCAGCTACACAACTTCCCTGTTTTCACAGTTTTGTTCATGACTATGGTATGCCATGTGCTGTTGTGTATTTACAGTATTGTTCAATTATGAATTTCTTGAGGGAAGGGATGTCAATATTCTTCTAGTCAGCCTCTACCTCAGTGACTTCACATAACTGAGTCCTCGATAACTCTTTGTTGTGAGTTGACTTAATAAAACTTTCATATAATATATACCTTAGACTTTCCTTTTTTTTTTTTAATTTATTTATTTTTTAATATATGAAATTTACTGTCAAATTGGTTTCCATACAACACCCAGTGCTCATCCCAAAAGGTGCCCTCCTCAATACCCATCACCCACCCTGCCCTCCCTCCCACCCCCCCATCAACCCTCAGTTTGTTCTCAGTTTTTAACAGTCTCTTATGCTTTGGCTCTCTCCCACTCTAACCTCTTTTTTTTTTTTTTTCCCTTCCCCTCCCCCATGTGTTTCTGTTACGTTTCTCAGGATCCACATAAGAGTGAAACCATATGGTATCTGTCTTTCTCTGTATGGCTTATTTCACTTAGCATCACACTCTCCAGTTCCATCCACGTTGCTACAAAAGGCCATATTTCATTCTTTCTCATTGCCACGTAGTATTCCATTGTGTATATAAACCACAATTTCTTTATCCATTCATCAGTTGATGGACATTTAGGCTCTTTCCATAATTTGGCGATTGTTGAGAGTGCTGCTATAAACATTGGGGTACAAGTGCCCCTATGCATCAGTACTCCTGTATCCCTTGGATAAATTCCTAGCAGTGCTATTGCTGGGTCATAGGGTAGGTCTATTTTTAATTTTTTGAGGAACCTCCACACTGCTTTCCAGAGCGGCTGCACCAATTTGCATTCCCACCAACAGTGCAAGAGGGTTCCCGTCTCTCCACATCCTCTCCAGCATCTATAGTCTCCTGATTTCTTCATTTTGGCCACTCTGACTGGCGTGAGGTGGTATCTGAGTGTGGTTTTGATTTGTATTTCCCTGATGAGGAGCGACGTTGAACATCTTTTCATGTGCCTGTTGGCCATCCGGATGTCTTCTTTAGAGAAGTGTCTATTCATGTTTTCTGCCCATTTCTTCACTGGGTTATTTGTTTTTCGGGTGTGGAGTTTGATGAGCTCTTTATAGATTTTGGATACTAGCCCTTTGTCCGATGTGTCATTTGCAAATATCTTTTCCCATTCCGTTGGTTGCCTTTTAGTTTTGTTGGTTGTTTCCTTTGCTGTGCAGAAGCTTTTTATCTTCATAAGGTCCCAGTAATTCACTTTTGCTTTTAATTCCCTTGCCTTTGGGGATGTGCCGAGTAAGAGATTGCTACGGCTGAGGTCAGAGAGGTCTTTTCCTGCTTTCTCCTCTAAGGTTTTGATGGTTTCCTGTCTCACATTCAGGTCCTTTATCCATTTTGAGTTTATTTTTGTGAATGGTGTGAGAAAGTGGTCTAGTTTCAACCTTCTGCATGTTGCTGTCCAGTTCTCCCAGCACCATTTGTTAAAGAGACTGTCTTTTTTCCATTGGATGTTCTTTCCTGCTTTGTCAAAAATGAGTTGGCCATACGTTTGTGGGTCTAGTTCTGGGGTTTCTATTCGATTCCATTGGTCTATGTGTCTGTTTTTATGCCAATACCATGCTGTCTTGATGATGACAGCTTTGTAGTAGAGGCTAAAGTCTGGGATTGTGATGCCTCCTGCTTTGGTCTTCTTCTTCAAAATTACTTTGGCTATTCGGGGCCTTTTGTGGTTCCATATGAATTTTAGGATTGCTTGTTCTAGTTTCGAGAAGAATGCTGGTGCAATTTTGATTGGGATTGCATTGAATGTGTAGATAGCTTTGGGTAGTATTGACATTTTGACAATATTTATTCTTCCAATCCATGAGCAGGGAATGTCTTTCCATTTCTTTATATCTTCTTCAATTACCTGCATAAGCTTTCTATAGTTTTCAGCATACAGATCTTTTACATCTTTGGTTAGATTTATTCCTAGGTATTTTATGCTTCTTGGTGCAATTGTGAATGGGATCAGTTTCTTTATTTGTCTTTCTGTTGCTTCATTGTTAGTGTATAAGAATGCAACTGATTTCTGTACATTGATTTTGTATCCGGCAACTTTGCTGAATTCATGTATCAGTTCTAGCAGACTTTTGGTGGAGTCTATCGGATTTTCCATGTATAATATCATGTCATCTGCAAAAAGCGAAAGCTTGACTTCATCTTTGCCAATTTGGATGCCTTTGATTTCCTTTTGTTGTCTGATTACTGATGCTAGAACTTCCAGCACTATATTAAACAGCAGCGGTGAGAGTGGGCATCCCTGTCGTGTTCCTGATCTCAGGGAAAAAGCTCTCAGTTTTTCCCCATTGAGGATGATGTTAGCTGTGGGCTTTTCATAAATGGCTTTTATGATCTTTAAGTATGTTCCTTCTATCCCGACTTTCTCAAGGGTTTTTATTAAGAAAGGGTGCTGGATTTTGTCAAAGGCCTTTTCTGCATCGATTGACAGGATCATATGGTTCTTCTCTTTTTTGTTAATGTGATGTATCACGTTGATCGATTTGCGAATGTTGAACCAGCCCTGCATCCCAGGAATGAATCCCACTTGATCATGGTGAATAATTCTTTTTATATGCTGTTGAATTCGATTTGCTAGTATCTTATTGAGAATTTTTGCATCCATATTCATCAGGGATATTGGCCTGTAGTTCTCTTCTTTACCTTAGACTTTCCTATATTATACATTATATACCGTACATCATGTATTATAAACCTATTTATTACGTATATGTATTATATATATACACACCTTAATAAACTATGGGTATATGTACATAGATGCGTTTATGGTGTATGTATGTGCATATACATACATACATATGAAGCATGTTAAGGCACAAGAAGGCCCTTACATATCATTTTTTCTAATCAATGAGTATTACAAACTCAGAAACCAAGAACCAAAGTCATTAAATGACTGTGCCAATGCTCTACAGCTTGTTAGTGATAAACACCGTGTTAAGAGTTCCTGTCCCAGCTGCTCAACCAGTGTACCTTTTACTACATCCCTGTAATTCAGGGATGTGACCAATAATTTAACTCCCTATTAGTAGCTGTACCAAGACCAAGAAACTCGAACAGACATCCTGCACAGTCTCACCTCACCTCATTTTCTCTCCCAATTCTCTTCCTATTTTCATCGACAAACACAATTCTTTCATCTCTACATTTTCATTTACAGTGTATCCCACTCCTTTAAATATTTCCTAATTCATCTAATAACAACTCTCAATTTCTTTAGAGATAATAGCAAAGCCTCCTTTCCCTCTTGAAAAAAAAAATAAAGAGGGAAAATTTTCCTCTCCAGTTTACTTCACTTTTTTTCCCCACCAAACCAAAGACCACCATAAAAGAGATGACATTATCACCCTCATCGTACTAGCTTATATTTTCACATGCATATCATGTTGAAATTTATGGATTACTTTCTCATAACTCACTCATTTGCTCTTCATAACACTATGAATAGTCAGAAGAAGGTATCACTGCATTTATATGCAGCTGAGAAAACGAGGGGTCAAAAGTTAAATGAACCTGCCAACATTCTTCTAGCTAGCAAGAGCTGGCACTGGCAGTGGAACCAAGGTCTCCATATCCTTGCTCCTGAGAGGTTTCCACTATTTTAAATGGTTTATTGGTTTGTGTTCCCACCATGACATTTATGTTGACATATATTGGCACCTCAGATGCTGCACAGTGAATGTTGCCTAGATTCTAATTCTATCTCAATTACTGCTTGGGTTTTCTTACTTTAACAGCACAAATTTCAAGCAGGCAAGTACTATTTTGTCTAGTACTTACCTACTGGAGAAGTTCTTCCCAAACCTCCAAATAATACCATTTAATGGTAAATTATAGTTTGATTATTGGTTTTTGTTATGACCAAGCTTCAGAAAAGTAAAACCATGGCTTTAGCTAAATTAGAGAAGATCTTCAACTCTTTGTTTGAATGTGAAATAAATAAATATGATTTCATCTGCATCCACTAGTCAACAACTAATATTTAAACTCCAAATGGCAACAAGAGTGGCTAACACTGACATCCAAATGGCTTTCCTCAAAGTGTGTGCTATTTCTTGCAACATTCTGAAGCAAATTAGGTACTTTGGCTTGAAATAAATTTCTGTTCAATCTTCTCCCCAAGTTGCCGGAGAGATGCAACTTCTTTAAAATTTCAGAATATTGGTGTAATTGTAGAGTAGACTAGCCTCTCTTTGCAGCTGGGGGCTACAGATAGTTGCCGCCAGGAAAGAGACCCAGTCTGTGTAACTTGTTTGCAATCCCATGACAAATACATCTTTTCCCTCCCTTCTACTGCATGCTTCTCTTAACGTTTAGGCATTGCCAAGAAACTCTTAATTTACCCCTACCCCTAAGCAACAGGAATAATGTTTCCTACTTCATTTCTATACACATGCCAAGTTTCAGGTCTGCGAAAGAATTCTCAGCGTCCTTTAGAGGAGAAAAAAAGACACTGGAGAAAGGGGAGTTAATTCCTCACTTGGTATTGTTTTCCTGCTTGTCACTGTCCCACCAGGACCTCGAGTCAGCAGTTTGCCTGGAGCTTCTGAGGCACAATTAGTTGCTGCTTTTGTTAGTTGGTTGAAAACAAAACAGAAGAATTCTCAAGGCAGGAAAAGTTTAAACCTAAACATCCTTACGACTGCACACTTGAAAAATCACGGCATTCACTCATTAAGAATTGATCTTTGCACCCTCTCCGTGAGCTCACTGGAGCCCCATCTGCCTTTGGCTGTTAGAACTGCCCTCATCTGGCTTGTTTCCACGTGTCCCACATTTCACAAAGCTATACTTAACAAATTCAACTCTATACCCACACGTTTCATGGCACCGAGCAAAGTGCCTGAAGACAGAATGAAGACCGGGTGTGAGCTGCTTGCCTCTTTGCCAGAAATATAGTTGAGGAACTCTCGGTAGAATGAAAGCCCAGAGGTTAAGAACGCACTTCATTATGAAAGCACCGTGTTGGGTGTCCTCATTAACTACAGAGCTGCGAGAGAAACACGATTCCCGTGGCTCTCTCATGCCTCTTAGTTGCTAGGTTGTTCTTCCCTAATAGCATCGGGCATGACCCAATTTGCTTCCTAGTACTCGTACTTTTCACCTTAGGATCCCGCTACACCGGGGCTCTCAAGATGCACCGGGGTCCCTCCTGAAGCCACAGCAGCTTTGTAATACGGACCCAGAGGTGGAGAGGAGAAGAAGGGAGAACTCTGTGCCACTTACCAGTCTTCCACAGATACGGAGTGGACGCCTCAGCCTGGCCGGGAGCCGCAGCCCCGCAGGCGCCCGGGCACAGCAGCAGCAGCAGCAGCAGCAGCGGCGGCGGCGGCAGCAGCGGCAGGACACCGGGGCGCGGGCCCGCGGCGCCTGGGCTCCGGGACGCGGAGCGCCTCGCTTGCAGCCCCATGCCGCCCGCAGCCGCTCCAGGGTCCGGATCCGGAACGCGGTCGGCAGGGAATTTTTCTGCGCCCTCACTCTGTCTTCCCAAGGACTACAGAAAGCAAAGCTCTTCCCTGCTATTGTTCGTTTCAGATGAAAAGGAGCGAAAGCGCGTTTAACACCGGGGAACAATAGCGTCCGCGGTGGCCGTGGCTGCAGCCTCCGCTGCCGCTGGCGGGGATGCTGCTGCGGCTGCCATTCCGCGCAGAGTGGCAGGTCCTAGCGGCGAGGGAGGCAGCCGGCCGCAGGGGGCCCCAGCTGACTGAGCAGGTCCTGGAGGTCTGGGAGGCAGCGCAACCCCCTCCGCCAGCTGGAGACAGGGGAGGGGGGCGTGAGCCGAAAAGGAGCGAGTGGGGGGGTGGGGGCTGGAGGCAGTAGGCAGTAGGCGGCGAGAGCGCCAGGGCGAGAAAGGAAGGAGCGAAGGGGAGAGGGGGCACCCAGATCGAACACGCCCGCCCAGAGAACTCCTGTGCACATGGTGCGATGAAATATGTTTGGAAGGATACACCAATGAAAAGAATCATCACCCGACAGGCTTCAGCATGACAAATAACAGGCATTGAAATTCATCGGCATCCAAGGAGTCAAATGCTACATCTCATGGCATGCTATTCTTAGTGTGTATTTACACAAAGCATCAGTGTGTATAATTTATTTTTAAGCGGTGGCTTCTGAATTACTTTATGTCGGAAGCCGTATTTATGATCAGATGTAAAAAACACAAACAGCAGAGTTGTTTACTTGCCATTGAAAAGCATTTGAACACTCTCTTAAATGTGTTTCGTTTTAACTTAATCTGTTCTCAACAGAAATACCAACAATACTGACCTGTGACAGACCAAAGTACATTGTGTTTTCAGTCTTTAAAACTGAATTAGTACTTAATAAGCATTCACAATGCTATCTAGTTACATTGATAAGGTTTTACAAACACCCATCTTAAAACCGTATTTCAAACACGCAGTGAATAAAAGTGCTATCCCCTTTATCTACTTCTGTCAAAAGTATGCCGCCTTTAAGTATCCACACAGCTCTAAGTAAAATGAAAGGGAAAACTGGGTTTCCACTATTTGGGTATCTCCAAATTAGGACATTCTTTACTTAAAAATCCCAGGCATTAATTTCTCTGAATCTTATTGTAGAAAAATGCTTCATAGTCTAAATAACCTAATGCTTTGGGGTCTTTTGTTCTGTGTTTATTTTCTTAAACCATACACAATGAAACAAAGTGTATGAAGTCAGATAATGCTTTGCCCTTTCTTTCTTTCTTTCTTTCTTTCTTTCTTTCTTTCTTTCTTTCTTTCTTTCTTCCTTTCCCTCAATAATACCCTTTTATTAATTCATTTTCTAGTAAAGCTAAAATAATAAGGCATGTAGCCAATTAAAAAGTCAGCAAACAGAAAGCCAAAGAAAACTATCCACATCCGGTCAGCAATACTTGGCCAAATAAAATTTAAAAGGCAGGAAAACTACTCTTTATGACTTTACTCCAAAAACACTGCCAACTCCAGAGTTTAAAATGAGGAAACTACGGTTTCTGACAGAGGAAACCTTCCATAAAGCTCTCTTGGGACGCCTGCCGTTTTGCAGACCATTCCAGACACGGCCCTTGTGCATGCATTAGATTAAAAGCAGGTTTGATCAAATAATTCCCAGGTCCTGCCTGTTTAAGTATTCTGACATCAGAGGAAATTAGCAATGTTTAAGGTTGCAAATTTGCTCTTTGTTTACTTTCCACTCTGTTAGGCCTCTAAGAGGGAATTAAAAGCTCAGAGCAACCTAGCTCTGTGAGTCTGTGATTAGGAGAGATAAACTAGTGTGGATTACTATTCCTTCACTGGTTAAAAATAAATAAATAAATAAACACACACACACACACACACACACACACACACACACACACAGGCAACAATCAAAAGATTATAGGCTGATAAGGCATACAAAGGAAGCCTGATCCTAACAAATGTATGGTTCCCTAAAAGACCCTTGTTTCAACAGTTATACCAAAGAAGAAGATAGCTCCTGCTAATGCTTCCTTCATTCTGTCTTCTGAGAGCAAACTCTACAAAGTACCTCTCTACAATGGCACTGCTTTCCTATCCTGGCTGTGTTTATTTCTCAGCTACTGTTAGCACCTTGCAGGTTTATCCTGAATTCCTCCAACTCTGGCACAGGGAAGATGTTGAACTGGAAGTACTGTTTTAATAACGGTCCATTCTAAGCATTCTTAGGGAGTCCCAAACCAATTCACCAAGTAGAAACTCATTATATAACAGAAGACAGAGACTCTAAACAGTCAAGTTAGTACAATTTAATGTACAGGGTAATTAGTCCTACAAGAAGCCATTGGATGCTATACATAATAGCTTATGGTCAAAAGAAAAGTTAAGAATCTGATGTTTATATTTATCCATAATTATGTAATAATTACTCAACTGGTCAAGAGTTTAAACATTATAGCTACAACTTCAAACATTATACATATCACAGGAGTCAGGAACCACTTCTAAGTCAAAAATTTGCTGCCATTTAAAATACACAACTAGGATGAATATTCTGCAGAGTGTTTGAAAAGAGTTAAAAATTGTGTTTCCTCCTTTAATTTCAATTTATACAAGTCATACGGGTCACATCCAAACACACATACATGCCCAAACAGCAGCAAAAACATCTCTGGACAAGTTTAAAGAAACTGAGTCATGTAAGCATTTGTCTCACCACTAATATGTCTGTTCAATAACAATGCCATTATTGCACTTGAGGACAAAAATATATGGGTCTCTGAGGAGACAGATGTGATATATATATTCAGATACATGTTCCTTTGTGAAAGCTATCGTGTCCAGGAGGATAAATCCTATCAATAAAACTGATGGATGGCAAGACATAGCAATCTTTGTTTTCTAGAATATGATATAATACACAAATGTTTAATGACATGATGTCAAAATTTAGTCGTGAGAAGTCTCAAGGATGCAGATTAAATTGACCATCTGTACAGCCTGCCACAAAGTAAATCGTTCATCATTTTTCATAAAGAACTGTTCGAGTATTAATGAGCCAAGGCTACCAAAATTCTCCAAACCAACGGATGAAAATGCAAAGTATATTTTTTTCATATTTAGAAATGAGACAATTCTGAACCTATCACCCCTCAAGTGGTGTCCTTTCATCCGTCTTTATTATTTTTGTTGTCATTTCCAAACTCTTGATAGTGAGGACGTATACATATCTACACAGATAAGTGAAGGAATATACACAAAGTTATTCACTGATAGAGTGTTACAGGGAAGTACTGAAGAATGTCCATTTTGAAATAAAAACTTTAAATATTTTTTCCTACATAAAATGTTTCCGGCCAGATTAAAAAAAAAAAAAATCACCCAAAGGAATTCTGTTTGTGTGGCCTCTAGGTGTCATACTTGACCAAGATTTGGGGTGGATAACATTTATTTTGGGCTTCTTTCAATTCCCTTCTTGCCACACCCACCAAAGCGATAGAAGATAAAACATTTCTAAAAACACTCTCTTTTTTACCTTTGTAATAAGAGATCACAGATTTTGCTTTCTTTCCCAATTCTGACTGTAACAATGATCTTCTATTTTCTTTCCAATTCCTTTTCTTTATTAACATGTTTTGTCTTGTTTGGTGGTTGGTTGGTGATTACTTTGTTGGTGTTTAAGTGTGTGTGGTTGGGGGGGGGGTAATTCTAAATTCCAAATAGTTTTACAGAAAGCAAATGCCATCATTTCTCCATTTTACTCAAAACTCAACCTGTTTGGAAGCAATATGGATCTGCTGCAAATAATGAGACCCCGTGTTTTGAGTATCAGGTGCAAATGTACAATATTCTGGTTCACATCCTTCTAGTGATCCCATCCTAGGCCATGTATGAGCAATAGTCCTGGACACAAGGTAGTACCCAAATTGTTAACAACTTTCACCAGTGACTTAGGAGGATGTTTCTGGAGAGAACACCCTGGCCAATACAGTGATCCAGGCATTTGAAAATTAATTATCACCAGTTGTGTCAGTGTCCTACAGATGGATACTCAAAATGTATGAGCCTTTAACAAACAATTGAAAACTAAATATGAAGGTCAATAATCTTTAAAGAGAGACCATTGTCTCTTGTGGTAGAGGTAGAAAAAAGCCAAAGATCAAAGTGAACACAGTTAAGAGTGGACAACTGCAAAGATGGAATGATAAACGCAGGCAAGCTTATTACGTTAAGATCAGGGTTCTGTTTGGGAAAATCTGTAACTGGATATGTGGGACAAATCCGTCTGGGTGGGTATCTTCAAGTCTTTGTCTCCAGAACCCCCTAAATTCCCAAAGCCTTCAGAGACAGCTGACCCCTCCCCATTAAGAGCTGGCACACCCTTCTCCCAGCAAGACTTTGTGTTCCTTGCTCCATAGGCTGATAACTAACTAGGGTTAAGCTGCTGCATTAAGTTAGCATAGGATATGCTGCTGGGCTTGTTAAGATTGTAAAAGGGCTACACGCAAAGGAACTGCAAGAATTAACTAGAATGTAATGGTAGGAGCCAGAAGAATATTCACAGAGCTAGATTTGGAGAGTGTTTGATTAGAGGCCAGAACATGAGACAAGATAAGAGAGAGTTTATTAAACTTCCGGAAAACTCCACAGAGATGGAATTCAATACTCTGCCAGGAAGTGCAAAGTGGTAGTTCCTACAAGCCTGAAAGAGTAGTGATGGAAATTGAAATACCTAAATTACCAAGGCAGACAGGGAAGAAAGGGACATTCTGGAACAAAGACACTTGGCAAAAAAAAATGAGGACCCAAGAATGGATTCTTCTTCTCCAAGGGGACATGCAGAGGGCACACAATCACCAAAAACATCAAGAATGTGTTGGTGAAAGAGACAACAGTATCTTAAAGTTCCATGGTGGCTCTTCTCATGCCACCAGGCGGAGAGGTAGCCACAAAAGTTTAAGTCCCTGATTCGCTGGAGTTAATTTTGCACATGGTTATGAAGTAAGGTTTCAAATGAAATATTTTGCACAATGAGGGGCGCCTGGGTGGCTCAGTCAGTTAAGCATTGGACTATGGCTCAGGTCATGATCTCCTAGTTTGTGAGTTCAAGCCCTGCATCAGGCTCTGTGCTGACAGCTTTGTGTCCTTGCCCTACTCACCTTCTCTCTCAAAAATAAACGTTTAAAAAAATATTTTGCACACTGATAACCAATTGTCCCAGAATCACTTAAAGGATTGTTTTTCTTATTGAACTATGTCAACGCTTTTTACCAAAAATCATTTCACCATAAATGAAAAGGTTTTTTTCTATTCCACTGATAGATGTGCCTATCTTTATGCTCATATGATATTATCCTGATTACTGTAGCTTATACTAAGTTTTGAAATTTAATAATGTTAAGACCTTCAACTTTTTTCTTTCTCAAAAATGTTTTCTGTGTCTCTAGTCCTTTGCATATCCATCTTTTTTTCAGCATCAGCCTCTCAGTTTCTACAAATCGCATATTGAGATTTAGATGACATTGCAGTGAACCTATAGACCAATTTGACATGGACTACTTAGATCTTCAGAAATTATTTTCTTGAGTATTTTATACTTTTCAGTGTACAGATGATACTTATTCTGTTAAACCTAGGTTTTATAGTTTTTGATCTACTTGTGAACAGAATTGTTTTCTGAACTTCATTTCAGATTGTTCACAGCCAAGATTTAGAAATCAAGTTGATTTTTACACGCTGATTTTATACCCTACAATCTTAATTCATCTTCCAATATTTTCTAAATTTCAAAGTTTTCAATATATAAAACTATCATCTACAGATATTTTTATTCCTTCCTCTTTGTTCTGAAAACCTTAATTATATTAAAATGTCATTATAATTATTATTTTGTCTATTACCCAGGCTAAGACTTCCATCACAATGTTAAATACAAGTGAAGAGAGCTGGTACCCTGGCTTTATGACTGATCTTAGAAAGAAAATATGGACTCTTTCACTATGAACTATGATGGGAGCTGCAGATTTTTCATAGATGCCATTTCCAAACCTAGACTGGGAAATGTCCATTAATTCTTATATTGTTGAAAGTGTTTATCACAAATGGGTTTTGGATTTCCCAAATGATTTTTCAGCATGCTTTAGCTGTTTTATATCCTTTAATTGATCAATATAGTGTATTAATTGATTTCTCCAATGTTAAGCCAACCTTGCATTCTTGGAATAAATCACACCTGGTCATGGTGTAAATCCTTTATGTATGTTACTGAAAGTAATATTCACCTTAAGTTGAGGTTTTTCCAGCTACTCATTAGGAACATTGGTTTTGAGTTTATTTTTTGTTGCTGTTGTGATGCTAGCTGGCTTTCATCATCAGGGTAATACAGACGTCACAGATGAGTTGGGATGGGTTTCCCCCTCTTATTTTCAAAGTTTGTGAAGGACTGTGTGGCTTCTCTTTGAAATACTTAGTATTCATTATTGACACCAGCTGGGCCTGGACATTTCCTCTATGGAAAAATATTTCATTACTGTTTCAATTTCTTTACTTGTTATACATCTCTCCAGGTTTTCAATTTCTTCCCTAAGTTTTGGTAATTGGTTGTAGGAATCTATATCAACTAAATTATTAAAATGGTTGGTGAAAATTCGTTCATAATATTCAATTAAAATCCTTTAAATAGGATTCCATAGTGATTTAAATAGTGATTTCTCTTCTTTTGTCCCTGACTTTGGGGATTCATATCTGTTTTCTTTTTTCTTGGTCTAGCTAAGCGTTTAAAAAAAAGTTCTTTTTTTAACTTTTCACAGAACTTTTTAAAAAAAATTTCTGTATTCATTTTGTTTTAATTCATTGATTTACACTCTAATTTTATAATTTCCTTTCTTCTGCCTGCTTTAGTTTTAGTTGCTCTTTTTTTCTAATTTTGTAAGTACTTAGGTTACTGAGGCCTTCGGATACTTAGGAACTGACAGAGGATATTTCCTGAAGCTACTGAGGCCTTTCATATTTTTTGATACAAGACTTAAAAGCCCAAAATTTCCTAAGTATTGTTCATGTACATTACATACATTTTGATATGTTGTGTTTTATTTGCATTCAGTTCAAAATGTATTTTTACTTTTCCTGATGATTTACTCCTTGATCAAAGAGTTATTTTCAAACACACCATGTAATAATTTCAAAATATTTGGAGGTTTTCCAGATCTCTGGTGTGTAAGTCTAATTTATTTGTAGTAAGGGGATCTACTAAGCACGATTTCTAGTTTTTGTTTTTACCTTTGTTCAGCTTCGTCTTATGATCCAGCATATGGTCTATACTGAAAAATGTTTCACAGGCACTTAAGAAGAAAATGTATCCTTCACATAGTAGAGTTTTCCATAAAGTTCAAGTTGACTTGATAGCATTGTTCAAATTTATCTGTTTTGACTGCTTTTGTGTATGGTTGCTTTGTCAATTATTGAGAGTGGATTAATTGTTATTTCCAGTTGCTATTGTTGAATTGTCTGTTTTTCCTTTTGGTTTGGTCAGATTTTACGTCATGTATTTGGGAGCTCTGCTGTTAGGAGTACACACATACACTGAGTGTTATATTTTCCTCATTAATCGATCCGTCTTTCATTAGAACACATACTTTATTGTTTTCACGAAGTTTTTATCATGAAGCTTATTTTTTTGACAAAATAGCTACTTTTGCTCCCTTACTGTTACTGTTTACAGAATATCTATTTTTCTGTTCTTTAACTTTTAATCAATTTTTGATTAAATTGACAGTGTATCCCTAATAGATAGCACATAAGTTGACTTTGTTTTTTTTTTAATCTAATCCAATTTGCCTTTCAATTGAGGTTTTTGGCTTATTCACATTTAATGTAATTATTCAAAGAGTTTTATTTACACTGTCATTTGCTATTCTCTGTTGTATCTTTTTTAATGTATCAGCTTTGAGATATAATCTACATACCATAAAATGCACCCATTTAAAGTACACAATGCATAGTTATATTCACAGTTATACAGCTACCACCGCCAGGATATTTTCATTAAGCCAACAAGAAATTCCAAGCCTACTGTCAGTTACTCCCATCCTATCCTTTCCCTAGACTCTGGCAACCACTAACTTAATCTATGGATTGATCTCTTGTGGACATTTTATATAAATACAATCATAAAATATACGGTCTTTTGTGAATGGCTTCTTCACTGAGCACAAGTTTTCAAGGTTTTTTCATGGTACTCATAAATCAGCATTTCACTGTTTTTCATGATTGAATAATATTTTGTGAGGCTATACTGTATTTTATCTTTTAATCAGTCAATGGATATTTGTTTCCACCTTTTGCCTATCATAAACAGTGCTGCTACAGACATTTACATACATCTCTTTCTTTTCCTCTGTTCCTCCTTTACACCTTGTGTCTTTTTAGAATACTATTTTGGGGCACCTGGGTGGCTGAGTTGGTTGAGCATCTGACTTCGGCTCAGGTCATAATCTTGAGGTTCATGGGTTCGAGCCTCACATCGGGCTCTGTGCTGACAGCTCAGAGCCTGGAGCCTGCTTCGGATTCTGCATCTCCCTCACTCTGTCTCTCTCACTCTCTCTCTCAAAAATAAATAAACATTTCAAAAATTAAAAAAGAAAAGAATATTATTTTAATCCTTCTGGATTTTTAAAAGCAATTTTTTGAGTTAATTTTTTAATGGTTACTCTAAGACTATAATATGTCAGATTTTTACCTGAATATCATTCCCATAAAACACAGAAATTTTTTTCCCAATGTATCTTTTCTCCCCCTTCTATGTGATCTACATATGTTATAAACCCAACAGAACAGTGTTATAAATCCTGCTGTATAAAACTTTATATATTTTAGAAGTCAGAAGAAAATATGAATAAATATATTTATAGACTCATATTTAATCATATGCTTACCATTTCTGACACTTCATTTCTTTATGTGGTTAGAGTTATTGGTTCATTTCATTTTCTTTCAGACTGATGAACTTCCATTAGCGTTTCCTATAAAACATGTCTGTTCAGCAATCCTCTCAGACTTTCTTCGTTAACATCTTTATTTCATCTTCATTTTTGAAGGATGGTTTTGTTAGATAAAGACTTCTTGGTTTACACTTTGGTTTTCTTTCAACTCTTGGAAGATTGGAATTCCAATATCTTCTGGAAGCCATTGTTCCTGATGACAAGTTAGCTAATGATTTTGTGGCTTCCTTGTATTTGCGGAATCTCTTTTCTCTGATGTTTTATAATATTTTATTATATTTGATATGGATCTTCTACTCAGGGTTTGTTGAATTTCTTAAGTGTTTAATATTTCTCATCAAATTCAGGAAGTTTCTGAGCACTATTTCTTCAATGTTTCTCTGCTGCCTTCTCTTTTTCCTTCTGGAACTTCCATGACCTATTTGTTGGTATGCTTGATACAGTTCACAGGTCTTTGAGACTTTGCTCATTTTATTTTTTTTCCTCTCTATTCATCAGATTAGATAATTTCTACTAACCTATGTTCAAGTTTAGTGATTCAAGAATTCTATTTTCCTGGGTCTTAGGCTACTTCCATCTTTTGACTGTCTCAACATGTGACCTACATTACTGCCTATGAAGGGGAAGGCAAGAGTTCTAAGGTACTAGGAGATGTTTACATAATTGCTTTCTATATACCGTTAGGCAATATTATACCATACAGACACAATCTAATTGCAAGGGAATCTGGAAAATACCAAAATGAAGAAAATGGAATGGATTTAATAAGTACATAACAATCGATCTGCCATATTCCTACCTTCAGGCAATTGCGCCACCCAAAAAGTCTGTGATTTTTTGTTATCTGTTCACCTTGATATCCTAACCATCTACTTATTTTCAGGTCAAATAGTTGGGCAGACAGGTGGGCAATGGAGGATCAATAATCACTGAAAGGTAAAACTTGGAGTCTATTCTCTAGAAATGTGGTAGTGATTAAGTTGGCAGTGCAGACCTCTCTCTGGGTTCAACTCTGATCAAATAAGAAAAACAAAAATTCACACCGGAGGCAGATTGGTAGTGGTTACTTCATAATGGGTTGAATACAAGAGCTCTCTCTGCTTCATTTCCAAACCCTACAAAAACATTAATAGCAGAATTTCACATGTATAAGTGTATAAGATCAAATAGGAGAGAAAAAAAACCTTTTGTCTTTGATAAAAGAGGTGAATAGATAGCAGTTTCTTATGTCGCATTGCCCCTTTAGCTCTGTATTTGCAAAGATTTTTATAGCAGGTTGTCAAACTTAATCATCTCTAAGATAGGATTCACATAAACTCCAATGTGAATGGCTTTCTCTAGTCTTCATAACATGACAACCTTTATCTCACCTTCCAAGTATGAGATACTTCTGAGTTCTGACTCTTCCTGGTAAACATTTTTTGCTTTATTCTTGGATACATTTAGCAGAGTTATTTTAAAAGTTTTCATCTGACTGAATTTTTATTATATATTTTTTTTTAATTTTAAAGTAATCTCTACACCCAAGATCAAGAGTCGCATACCCTATGGACTGAGCCAGCCAGGCACACCTCTCAATTTTTTTAACATCACTCGTTTTGTACTATCCCCTCTCCTATTCAATTTGGCCCTACTTAATATGTTTCAAGTTCTGCTATTGATGTTTTAGTAGAGTTTGAGGATGAAGCAAACTCTTAAATTTAATCCCCATTTTTTAATCCCCATTTTTAAATGGGAGTCAATATTTTTATTTTTCTCTTTTATATTTCCTAGTCAATTATTAAAGAAAAACCTTAATATTTAATTGACCAACATTCATTACCTTTACAAGTTAAAGGTCAGTTGAAATTTTCACGTCAGTTTAAAGAGACAGTGAAGATACTATCAAGTGGTAAAAGAAAAAACACACAGAGGTTTAACAACTCTCCCATGTACTTAATGCTAACAGTGAAAACAGTAGGATTCCATGATTTCCCTATACACTGCGTGGTTGAAATTAGAGACAGCTTTCTAAAAATCAGTGATTTGGTAAAGAATATCTGTACTGAAAAATGTAACAATCACTAAAATCTGTCTAATTTGAATTTATTTAGAGTGGTATTAGGTTCATAATAGCTGCACAATAAGTATTTGTGATAAGAGGGAAACAATTTAAATAATCATTCACATGTCTAAAATTTAAAAAGAACTGTTTTGTTTGTCTTGTCTTAGCAGTCTGGAAGGAAGAGTAACAACTGTGCCTAAGTGTTTCAGGACTGGAAATGCAGAATGAATTCAGAACAATACTTTTGCTAAGAATGAATGAATCGTGGCATACCTGAGCACCATTAACAAACTAAAAAAAAAAAAAAAAGAAGATGGTTTTTGAGATAAAAATTAATTTACTATGCAACAGTTATGTTTCTTTTAGAAAACCTGACATTTTTTTCATTGTGACATTGGTATTTTAAGTGATACATCCTCCCTTACTAAGAAAGTGGCCTTTCTTTATACTTCTGCTGAGTAGGTGGTGAAAAGAGACCAGCTGTTCAACATGCTTGGCATTCATAAGTATAGATGCATTCATTTCTACAGACGAAGATATGCTTACATCTTACACCATGCACCGTAATACAATTAAAAAATCTATATTTATGCTGAATTCATTTGGCAATGAAATCAAGCTCATTGTAAGATGAAGATATGACACTTTGAGGGAAAAAAAGCCAATGTCATTAAATTAACTCCATCCATTGTACTACCCTGTGGTGACAGCAGACGTCACTACCAATTTACTCAAGCTGCCGGTACATGTCTGTAACTGAAAACAGTATAAAAAGCTTTCTAATTAATTGCTACTGGCAGATCTGCTACTTCCAAAAGTTTTTCCCTGGAGATACAGATGCTAACCTGTCTCAGCATATGACAATTGCGTCCTTTTATAATTTACAAGGAAAATATTTTTATTTGCTAATCAATGGCACACAGAACGTTGCAATAGGTCCGGGATATTGTATAACATATGCATATATATATTAGTTTTATAATATATATAGTAATATATAATATACTAAATATATAATATATAAAGATTATAATCTATATAATCTAGATTATATATTATATATAAGATATATATCAGATTTATTAGGATATTATATATATATATATATATAATATTAGTTTTTTTCTTTTCTAACTTGAACAATGGGTTTGAGAGCAGCCAAGTTTAGGCTGAACAACAGCTCAGTATCCAATTTTACTCTACTCAACTAAAAAGAGATAAACGTAAGCAGCTAAGCTGGGCTCTGAGTAAAGCAGTTCTTCAAAACTCTATCAGCTAGCAAGACTTTAATCCACAACATATTTCATTTACCAAATTGCTGTGAGCACTCAACATAAGAGTTGGGATTATGGCAAAATGCCTTTCTAAACACACGTGTACCTAAATGAAAAGCGATACCACATTATGCAGCTTTTTGAATGTACTGCAAGTTTTACATTTTGAGTCCAAATTCAAAATAGGGCTATACTACTGACTTAAGAGCATACCATCAAAATCAAAGCAAAGTATCTAGATCTAGGCTCCTCCCAGCACCTGTTGAGTCATTACCCAGATGTGGCGGTAGAAGTCTAGAGTACCTGTTTCTTTTATTACAATTCTTCTGTGATTTCCACTGTGTTCCCCAAATCAAATTAAGGAAATTTCACCTATTCATTCAACCAAAAAATGGGACAAAACTTGCTGACTGCCTACCATGTGGCAAGCACTGTGGCAAGCTCTGGAAATACAGGGTCTTATATACCATGCATAACTCACTGAGCCTTCATGTATGCTTGACGCTGAACTTGGACATGCCCATGCTGGCCTAAGTGCACGCTGCTTGATTCTAGGGTAACATAATATATATGACTGGCATTATGTAAAGAAAATGAAATGTAATATGGAGAAAAAACACAAAAGGGAGAAAAACCCCATAATATATATATAAATACCCAGGGTACTAGGTTGGCATGTAATTAACTAACAGTGGGCATTATCCTCAATCGATACTTTGCAGACTAAACTGCCCCAGACAAGCAGCCCCCGCAGTGTGTAATGAGCGAAACTTCATGCTCTCTCTGTTGCCAGTGCTGATGTTTGAGTCCTGCTGTTCTCACATTCCGGGCTGCTGAGATGACTGCGATTTCTTGGCAGCTGAAAGGAAAGCTTGCTCTGGTTTCTCCCATAACAAGCAAGGGACAAAACCCGTAATGCATCTTAATTTCACCCCATATGGAGTGAAAGGTAGTGTTGGTGGGAGCAGGAGACATCATGGACAATGGCTAGTGTGAAAGAAAACATACACCAAAAAAAATTTAAAAATTTTAAAAAATTTAAAAAATATTAACTCAATAGGTTTAAACCACAAGAGATTTTTCTGTAGTGAAATGGAACACAGACTCAAACTCAATCATATTTAACTAACTCATTATATACTTACAGGGGCTTCTAATGGCTTATGTGTTCTCTGAAAAAAATAGGTTTCACAGATAAAGAAGATAAATACAGGATAAGTAGAGATTTTTAAATGGGTAATGGTTGCTGATATAAACACAAGTGGGTTTTTTTTTAATAAATAGCACTAATCTATTTCAGGATTTCAAATCATCTAAGTACAGAGGAGCACCAGTGCTAGTCTGTTTTTAATAAATATTTTCTTAATATAATCTTGAAGAATTCCAACAAGTATATGTCTAGCTCTGACATAATATAGATTACTTCCTTTGTTTTCCATGAAATTAAAAAAGCGCCTGCATCATGTTGCTTTGTATTGGACCGTTAGCCACCATATTCTTCAGTCATTAAAAAGAAAAGTCTGAGTCACACGATAAATAAACCTAATGCTTACCTCTAAGCGGTAAGTAATTAAAATTAATAGTAAACATTTGCTTTACAGCATGTTTTTCCACTCTAAATTATGATTTTTTGCAACATTTCTTTAAATGGCTTTCACTTTTATTGCATTACAAAAGTGGAATCATATTCTTTGTATGCACTTCATTATCTCATTTGATTGGGTTTTAATTCCTGCAACATACAGCAAAGGCTGATGTGCCTTTTGCAATTTGAAACAGTGGTTGCATGCTGAGAATAATTAGCTTCACTAAGGCAGAACAAATGATTTCTTTGCAAAACACCAAGTCTGTGTTTCAACAAAGATAATTGCAGAATACCCAAGTTATCTGGGGTCTTCCAGTATAGTGGTTACTTTGAGTTTAATTAACATTTTTGTAATCTTAATTCCCTAATAACTATAGTGACCTGGAAATTATCATAAGGAATATGGCTTTTGAAATCTGGAGGTGGACAAACTTTTTTGAATTGGTTCATTTGATTTGTTTCCATTAAAATACTTATTGTATGTAGATTTTTTAAATCAAGTATTAGTTGTTCCTAATAATAATTTAAGAAAAATAATTTTCTTGTTGACCATCGCTACAAGAATAGCAGTGGGCTATCCTTTCTGCCCAGTTTCACTTTGAGATTTTGAAGATATTTTCTTAATCTGATACAGGAAAATTGTAGGAAGCCAGATTAAGTTTTCCCACATTTATTTTATTGAGATATTATGAATATAGTTATTAAATTCCACCAATCAATATATACTAAAGTCACTTACTGATAGCAACAGAAAGATGATTTTCATTTTTTTTTTATAATTAAGGAGCTAATCATTAAACCAGTAAAATCTGTACTAAAATGTTCATTCAATGTTTATATTTTAGTTAAAATTCTTGTTGAGGTAATGATTATTACAGCACCTTGAGTGGAAGCATTAATAAGAGTTTATTATCAGGAAAAAAGTCATGAGTGCATACTGCTCTGAAATTAAACCGTCCTTTCATATCCTTACTGGCTATAGGAAACTTAGCTTGTTGCTGCCTTACAGAGAACTGTCCAGCATCTTATAGTTCCGGGTATCAATGGTTTGACAAGTCTAATTTAAGCAAGAATCCTTCAACTGCTCTGACTGTGCTACAAATTAGTCTTCTGAAACATCTCTAGAATAATCAAGTAGAGACTATCATACAAGTTTTAAACTTTATAATGTATATTTATATCTAGTGCATCATTTACAGAAAGACAATAAAACTGTTATCAAATCAAGTTTCATTCTATACCTATAATTTCAATCCCGAATGTTAACAAGTTTGCCATTTGTGAGACTGAGGTAGGAGGAGTACGTTTAAAATATAAGACATATTCTTTCTTCACTCTGATACTACTGAATCACCAAAAAGTTTGGTACTTTTTGGAAAATCGGTTTTGTCTTCAGAATTGTTACTCTAAGCATAATTTCTGAAGTGCTAACTGACCCTGCTGGATAGACACTCTTCATGTATCCATACACTGTTAAATTATATGTATCAGCCCAGTTAGCAAATGCAATAAAAGTAATGAAAATTACTTGCAAACTATTGAAACCCCAGTAAAAAAAAAAAAAATTACATAAACAAACCTGAACTCAAATCGTAAGAAATTCAAATAGTATTAGTTTGCCAAAGAATATGGCTTTATTCTTATTCGACTTTTTAGAGATTTGAACCCCCAAGCATCTATAAAGGCTTCCAAATTATTTTTCTCAGTAAATGACTTGGATTAGGGTCAATGTATTATATCTTGGGATATTTTAAATACTCATATTCTATTTAGATATGGAGAAAAAGATCTGTAAACTCACGTTCTTCTACTAACAACTATCAAGCGAAGTCCCTTTTGTCTGGTAAGCATGTAACTTTAACATTTTTCCCTATTTTTACTAAATTCTATCTCTGCCTTGTATTGGTTAGATCACCTTCAAAGGTACATTTATATCATTTAATAAAGGTGAATCCAAAAGAAGTTTAAAAGACAGGATGTATTTACTGAAATGCTGTCCCATTACAATAAGAGTAAATTTTTGTTGCAAATTAAGTTTATTTGCTTTACCAATCCTTTTATTTCAAAAGGTAAAAGACAAATGAAGTTTATTAACAGAATATAATTGGTTAAGGGCTTTTTAATTACTGATTCAATTTTACTAGTAGTAATCGGTCTGTTCAGATTTTTTATTTCTTCCTGATTTAGTCTTGGAAGACTGTATGTTTCTAGTAATTTATCTGTTCCTTCTAGATTATCTAATTTGTTGGCATAATTGTTCATTGTAGTCCCTTCAAAGCTGTTTTATTTCAGAGGTTCTGATTTTGAGTCCTCTTTTTTTCTTGATGAGTCTGGTTAAGATTTATCAATTTTGTTTATCTTTACAAAGTACCATTAGTTCCAAACAACTCTTAGTTCCATTAATATTTTCTGTTGTTTAAACAAATAAAACAAAAATATACCCTGTTATGGATTGGAAGAATTGATGTTGTTAAAATGTCCATGCTGCCCAAAGCAACATGCCAGTACCAATAACATTTTTCACAGAACTAAAATGATTCTAAAATTTTTATGGGACTAAAAAGGACCCCAAATAGCCAAAGCAATCTTAAACAAGAAGAACAAAGCTGGAGGTATTATAATCACAGATTTCAAACTATACTACAAAGCTACAGTGGTCCAAAGAGTATCGTACGAGCACAAAAAGAGACACAAAGATGAACAGTACAGGATATGGCCCAGAAATAAACCCACACATATACGGTCAATTAATCCAAAACAAAGGAGGCAAGAATACACAATGGAGAAAAGATAGTTTCTTCAATAAATGGTGTTGGGAAAAGCAGAGAGCTACATGGAAAACAATGAAATTGGACCACTTTCTTACTCCATACACAAAAACAAACTCAAAATAAGTTAAAGACCAAAATCTAAAACCTAAAACCATAAAACTCAGCAAACCAACCAACATAGGTAGTAATCTCTTGGACATCGGTCTTAGCAGTATTTTTTTTGGATGTGCCTTCTTAGGCAAAGGCAGCAAAAGCAAAAATAAACATCTGGCACTATACCAAAGCAAAAAGCTTTATGCAGTATGGGTAACAATGAACAAAATGAAAAAATCTACTGAACAGGGTATTTGCAAATGATGTATCTGATCAGGGGTTAATAACCAAAATAAATAAATATATAAATATAAATATAAATATAAATATAAATATAAATATATATATGTATATATATATATATATATATATATATATATATACACACACACACACATATATATATAAAACCTCACGTAACTCCACCAAAAAAAAATCTAATGGGCAGTAAACCTTAATAGACATTTTTTTGAAGAGAAAATAAAGTAGCCAACATATGAAAAGATGTTCAGCATCACTAATTAGCATGGAAAAGTAAATCCAAACCACAGTTAGCTGTCATCTAGGATCAGTTAGAATGGCTAATATCAAAGAGACAATGAAATAACAAGTGTTGGCAAAGATGTGAAGACGGAACCCTTACTCACTGTTGGCAAGAATGTAAATTGTTGCAACCACTATGGAAAACAGTATGGAGGTTCCTCAAAAACGTAAGATGAGAAATACCACACAATCCAGCAATTTCACTTCCAGGTACATACCCAGAAAAAAACAAATACACTAATTCAAGAAGATATATGCACCCTTATTGTTCATTGCAGCATATTTCCTTTATCCAAGATATGGAAGCAACTTAACTATCTATCGGTAGAGAAATAAAGAAGATATGGTGTGTATATACAATGAAATAGTATTCAGCTATAAAAAGAATAGCATCTTGCTATTTGCAACAACATGGATGGAGCTGGAGGGGATTCTGCTAAATGAATTAAGAAATAGACAAATGCCATATAATTTCACTTACATGTGGAATCTAAAAAAACAAACAATTGAACAAATAAAACTGAAACGCTCATAAACACAGAGAACCACCTGATGGTTGTCAGAGGTGATGAGAGTGGAGAGATGGGTAAAAATAGGTGAAGAGGACTGAGAGGTACTAATTTTTAGTTATAAAATAGTCATGAGGATATAAAGTACAGTACTGGGAACAAAGTCAACAATAATGACCATATATGATGATGAATAGTAAGTAGACTTATCATGGTGATTATATTTTAATGTATATGAATGTGAAATCACTATGTTGTACACCTAAGACTAATATTGTATGCCAATTTAAACAAGTAAGCAACAAAAAAGAGAATATAATTGAAAAACCTTGGAAATTTACTATCATGATGTTGTAACAGCTTAATCACTAGGTTAGAATCAGTGATACCAGTGACAAATTAGTAAGTTTAATACAAAAGGTTGATGACTACTCTCTGGAAGTAGTGAAGTGACAGTAAGAGGATTGTGCTTTTCCATATGTGGTAAAAGAAGGTAGATCTGATTGTGCACCAGTGAAAAGTATCAAGTACATGAGTTCGAACTGTGCAAGTCTAATACACAGACTTTTTCGATAAATACACGACAGTGCAGTAAATGTATTTTCTCTTCCTTATGATTTTATTCACATTTTCTGTTTAGTTTACTTCATTGTAAGAGTACAGTATGTAACACAGAAAACACACCAAATATGTATCAACTATTCATATTATTGGTAAGGCATCCAGCCAACAGTAGGCTATTAGGAATTATGTTCTGGAAGAGTCAAAAATTACTCAGGATTTTAAAGCTATGTGGGGCATTGATACACTTAACCCCTGTGTTGTTCAAGGTTCAGCTGTATTCTAAGAATTATTATTTTATCCTCTGTAAAGTAATAAATATCATCAAGCTCATTTACTTTTTATGTACTAGTTAAGGTATTCTTTCTAGCATTTGGAATTAGATAAACCAATATACAAGTATATGAATCACACTTTTCCTACCCCTTTCATTTGACTCATAGAAATAAATTTTGTTCTATATAAAATACAACCAAGTCATACTAATCGAGAAAAACAGCCTGACACAAGGCTGCACAGAAGAAAGGGATTGGATAGCAAAGAGCTATCTATCTATGCCTTCAGACAATGCACATTCACTTGCCATCTTTCCTAAATTTATTTAAAATTTAATATAATTAACATATAGGTATTATGTTATATATTATATTTGTTTATTAATATAGTTATATTAATATGTTAATACATTCATATAGTTGTATTCTTTTTGTTTCATTGAACCTGCCATAATACAAAAAGATAACAATAATAATTAAGATACATCTAACAAAAACTGAAGGGTAATGTCACTAAGAAATATTAATGCAAACTTTTACATTAAAAATTGGCAAATTGAGTTTCCTGGTACAGGAACACAACACCATAATATTATTTACAGTCATGCCTGGAATGCAAGAATGCTGAAGATTAGGATCTATACTCTATAATACCAGATATTCACAGGGAGAAAGAGACCTATTTTGTTACCATCATAATATACTGACAAGAAATCTGATAACATTTCTCGTGAAAAGAAAGTTAGGATGGATCAATATTTTCATGATAAAATATGCATGCCTCTTTCTACAAAGCAATTATATTCATCATAAAATGTTTAATATATTCTCACTAAATGAGTGAACAAAATACAGATGCCATTATTATCAGTAAAGTTTTATATTAATCAAATAGTACAAGAAAATATAATTAGACAAAAGAAAAAAATAGACAACTATTAGAAAAAGTGAAAATTGTTAGTAACTAAAAGTTACAATATCAATCTGAGAAACCCAACGATATCAAGTGAAAAATTGTTAAAAATAAGAGAAACCAAAAAATTAAATGTTTAATTTATTAAATCATCATTAACTTTCTGAAAATCAAGAATGTTTAATTAGAAAATCCAGGGGCACCTGGGTGGCTCAGTCGGTTGAGCGTCCAACTTCAGCTCAGGTCATGATCTCACACTCCGTGAGTTCAAGCCCTGCATTGGGCTCTGTGCTGACAGCTCAGAGCCTGGAGCCTGCTTCAGATTCTGTGTCTCCCCTTCTCTCTGCCCCTCCCCTGCTCATGCTCTGTCTCTGTCTCAAAAATAAATAAAAACATTAAAAAAAAAAAAAAAAGAAAATCCAATTAAAAGGGTTCTCATTTATAAATGATAAAATGAGATAAGTCAAAAGAGTTAAGAAATTAATAAGAGATGTACAAGATCATATATAAAAAGAAAATGTGAATTTTCTTAAGGGAGTTTCCTAAAAAAAAAAGACAAAAAGGAAAAAAAAAAGCACTTACCTACTTAAATGCAAAAAGGTAAACTTCCTTAAATTTTATATGTTCATTAATCCATTTTATACACATATCATTTTCTTTACTTTAATACACAGAATTATGTGATAGTCAAATATGCAGTAGGACAAATTCTAGCATTTATATGGAAATATACAGCCATGAAATAGTCATTGTATTAAAAAAAAAAAAAAAAAAGAATCTCGTTCTACCAGATACATTGTACCATTTTAAAAACAACAGGATAGTGGCACAATTGGAGATGTGCAAAACTATAGGCCTGAAGACAGATCCCTTGATGGAAGTTTGGAAACAGAAGTTTATGTGATAGTTTAAAGTATAACAAAAGGGGCATTTCAAGTTAAAGAAGAAAAAGTAAAGAAAGCAGGAAATGTTGCTTGGACAAACTGCTAGCCATTTGGAAGTCAGGAATCATGAATTTCTCTTCACACTTTAAAGTAAATTACAGATGAATCAAAGACATAATTGTGAATGATAAAATTGTATACATATGAAAATAAAATGTGGGAGAATATTTGTACACATTTGGGTTGGAGAGGTTTTTCTTAAAAAGTCAAAAACTCAGAAACTATAAATAAGTCATATGGCTTCATCATAATTAATTGTCCCATATGGCAAATGAAATAAAAACCCACCAAAAATAAGATCACATGACAAAGAAAAACTGGAAAGAGTTTTTCCAGGACTGGTTTTTTCATTTCTAACATGTAAGATCTCTAACTAAGAGAAAATACTTAATAATACTGTAAGGATGTAGATAAAATATCAATAGGTGGTTTATTGAAAGTGATACATGGTTGGCTAAGAGTCATAATCCAAGTTCAACCTTATGATTAAAAGAAATAAAATTTAAAAGAGCAAGGAAAAGTCATTTTTTTTACTTATCATATTCACCCAAATTAAAGTATTTAATAATTTTTAATAGAGTACCTACATTCTGTCACTCTGACAATCCTTCAGTGAAAAAGCAGCATTCTCCCAGCCTATAGTAATAACCTTGCCTGCTCCATACTTTCCATGAGATAGTTAACTGTTCCAAGAGTAGCTAAATGCTACTGTATGTGATACTGTGGACAAGACTACCCTCTCACACTCTGTATGTAAGATCCTGGTTAGGTACAACCTCTTCACAGTTTGGTAATATTTATCACAATTAAAAGGATGATATGTCCTTCAATCTATTACACTTTTCAGAGATGCATCCAAATGTGTCAAACACTTAAGATGTAAGATAAAGAAGAAACTTCCTTTTTATTGTTTGTCCTCTAGTGATATCTGAATTGTGTATCAAAATAAGTAATATTTGTCTGATAAAAAGTGCTATTAAAGAGAAAAACGTGTAAGATTAAATCACCAATGGAATGAAAAATTCATATTGGAGCAACAGGCGGCACTTAAAAAATGCAAACATACAATTATGGTCAAGATACAAATGAAACAAACATACAGATAACACCCCAAGAAAGTCCCTGAGATACAATGACCAAAATGGTAAGTATCATAGCTCTACAAAGCCAGTATAAGCTTTGAGAGAACATATAATTGGAACAACAAGCAACATTTTTTTTAAAAAAGAAAATTTCCCATAATTGAAAAAAGGAATCTTCATTTTAAAAGTCTTATTATAATTTCTCTATGATTGCTGAAATGAGGTCCACCTGGAAATTATAAACACACTTTAAGAATAAGAAAAAAAGGGGCGCCTGGGTGGCGCAGTCGGTTAAGCGTCCGACTTCAGCCAGGTCACGATCTCGCGGTCCGTGAGTTCAAGCCCCGCGTCAGGCTCTGGGCTGATGGCTCGGAGCCTGGAGCCTGTTTCCGATTCTGTGTCTCCCTCTCTCTCTGCCCCTCTCCCGTTCATGCTCTGTCTCTCTCTGTCCCAAAAATAAATAAAAAACGTTGAAAAAAAATAAAAAAAAAAAAGAATAAGAAAAAAAAAACCCTCTTAGCCTTTTACCACTGAAATGAAGGAAAAAGTACAACATATATATGAATATCAAGTATAGATTCATGAACCATGTAGTAAACTTTCTACTTTATATATGAAAAATGTCTTTTCAGAAATATATTCTAAGTTTTGATACCCAGAACCATATTCCTCTTATTATTCTCCCCTTCTCCAGGAAATGAGAAGTTACTCTCCGGAGAAGTTACTGAGAGAGACGTGGATGCCAGACAAAGGGGAATGTGGAGGTGACGTAATCTACTGAAATGAGGCTAAACAGACAGATGTGCACTGAACTGGTGAACATTCAACTCCACCCTTTTTGAGCAGTTCTCAGAATGCTACGAAAAGGACTCATACTCACTCATGAAGGAGACCTGGGAATACCATCTTTGTGAGGAATCCTGTCAGTTCCAAAGAAAAGATCAAGAGATTTTAATGAATACCACCTATAGAGTTCCTAGAGTATCCAGTTTGACTTTCAGTACCTCATTCTTTTTTTTTTTAATTTTTTTAACGTTTATTTATTTTTGAGATAAATAAATATCTGTCTCTCTGAGAGAGAGACAGAGCATGAACGGGGGAGGGTCAGAGAGAGGGAGACACAGAATCCGAAACAGGCTCCAGGCTCCGAGCTGTCAGCACAGAGCCTGACGCGGAGCTCGAACTCACCGACCGTGATCATTCTTAATTGTCAACAGGTTCATGAGAAAGCCTCTTCAATGAAATATATATACACACAATACAAAAGGGGGGACAGATAAAATGAAGGAAGCAAAAAATAAAATCAATAATGGAGATATATCAGATATTTATTTTTATTTATATAAAAATAAAATCAGGGAAGAGAAGATGCTATAAAACAGCAAGAATCAACGCACAAGAAATAAAACTTCAAAGTTAACAATATAGTAGTAAAAATTTTTTTAACAAGTAAAAGTTTTACTAGGTAAGACTATGGAATCTCCCAAAAAGTAGAAGCGAAATGAAGATAAAAAAATTTTAGTTTGTATATTCTGTAAATTTGTAAATTTTAGTTTGTAAATTCTGTAAATTTGTAAATTCTACTTTACTAAGTAGAATAGGCCTTAAAGCCTAAGAAATTGTGAATAGTTTTACCAAGTGCAAAAGCCCTCAACAACTCTCACAATGAGGAATGAAAAACAATTTGTGAATGTTTATATTAATCATTTTTCCCAGTCTCATTGAGATATAATTGACATGTGACATTATACAAGTTTTAGATATACAACATGATTGGTATACGCATATAGAAAACAATTTCTGAAAAGAAAACGTACAAAAATTATGCAGAAATGCGCAGGCATCAAATTTTATTTCTCCTACAGAGAAATACTAAGTGTATTTGAAATACACTTAGTATAAGAAATACTAAGTGAAAGTGAACTCCATTTTTGGATGGAAAATTTTACCAAGAGATCATAAAATTTCTCCTCAAACTTTTAAAGAAAATTTAGCTTTCATGTAACAAGATTGTGTGACTCCTTGTCTACGTCTTCTATAGCAGCCAACGTCATGTTCTCTAAACTTTTTTCTTCAAGGCATTATAAGCTTCAAAACTCTGCACAAGATCAACTCCACAGTTTGTAACAGGTACTGCCATTTACAATTCATGTAAATACATACAAAGTATGTAGCCCAAGCTTCTGTTTTTTAGACATGTTCTGTTCATATCTTCTATTCTAATGGTTTGGCAGCTTTAAATCATGTGCTACAAGCTTACCAAAAAGTGGGAGAAATTAAGCACTATCATTTGACAAACACAAATCATCCTCTCTGATCATGGTTTCCCTATCAAAAGACTATGAGGTAAAGTTCTGACTGATGAAGCACTTTGTCTCAGAATTCCTCACAGTCACTAACTATGAAGAAGTCTCAAAATATGCAGTTGATAAGGGTTTACACTGAAACATCATCTTTCAGAATCAAAATATGAACATACTGGCATCCCATACTACCTAAGGCAAAGTGAATCCATAGTAAGTCTGAGGGTAGTATTCGGTCATTTACTTTTGCAGACTATCTTGGTGTCTATGACCAATGAGTAAACATCTAGACTTGCAAACAGCAATGAATGCTACATGCCGTGTAGACTGTGAGATTTTATCTTGCCATACTTTGTTTTTAGAGAGTAGCTTCAAATGCACTACGTCTTTACAACTCTTTAAAAAAATACTCCTAATATTGGGGTGCCTGAATGTCTCAGTCAGTTAAATGTCTGACTCTTGGTTTCAGCTCAGGTCGGGATCTTATAGTGAGTTTGAGCACAGAGTCTGCTTCGGATTCTCTCTCTCCCCCTTTTTCTGCCCCTCCAGCACTAACTCCCTCTCTCTCCCTCGCTCAAAATAAACTTTAAAATATACTTCTGTTACTAAGATCACAGAAGGATTTTCTTTCTAAAAGAAGAAAAGCTTAATTTTCCCACATAATTACATGAGAAAAGACAGGGTTTTTTTTTTTTTCAATCATTACTTCTTTATTTCAGTTCAAACAATATTTTCTGTGAAGTCACAACATGATGTTAAGCACTTCTGTCCTTTACCTTTTAGTTTTGGTTTTATCAGCTCCTATTCCCTTGAAAAGTACAAATAAAACATGCATTTTAGTATTTGCCAAATACTGTTAGAGACTTTGGTAAACAAGAGAACAGCTAGTCAGAAAGCTGGAAAAATTCAATTCATGCTGGTTAGACAACATAAGATGAACTGTTTCATCCAAAGTAGGTTTTGCCTTAGGGAAGTTTTAAAGACGTTTCATGGACTGTTGGAATATTTCCTGGTTGTATTTTGGAACGGGGTTGGCCCACAGTTCACTCATCTACCAGCATGCTTCCTAATGTTGTGAGAGAAAGTTTGGCAGCAATATTACCTTTGTAAGAGTAGCAATGAAGGAGGAGGCGACATATATTTTTCTTTGGCAATTTTCTACAATGACTGAGATTATAGGTCTTCACAACTGTATTTAAGATGATTCTCTCCAAGGAATTAAAATATGGAACATTCCTCTTCCCAGACTTAAGTCTCATCTATGTGGAGCTCTATCAGAATTCTCAAGGAATTGGCTAGGTTTTCTGAAATCTTGTAATTATCCAGAACCGTACCTTTTTAGATGCCATTATTTCTATGCTAAGAGGGGACGATGTTACATTTCTCACCCAGTCAATGCCAAAATACATCAGAAAAATTAGAGACAATTACAGTGATGGTGGCTAAAGCAAAAAAAAGGCTGACTCACAGCTGGCCTAAAAAGCCTATAGAGACATGGCTTTGTCAACTAGAATCATCATTAATGAATTCTGTTATTTATTTTATAAACTTCATCCATGATTCTGTGTAAGCTCCTGGTAAACAAAATGGTATGATACCAGATCTCAAGGAGTTCATAATTCATATCTGTACTCTCAGCCTTTCAGTGTGTCTGGAATAATAAAAGACTAGATGCCTTTTTCATTCTACTGTATTTTGAGATATATATTTTTTCAATTTACGAAAACTTTAAAAAATGCCATTACAAACAGCTGTGCACACATACCAAAATGAGAATTATTAAAATGTTGTCATATTTACATCAAATATTTTTATTAAGTAAAGACAAAAAGAAAACTGTATAAATGAAATTTGTTTTTTGCGGACCCAATCCTATTCCTTTTACACCAACTGACCCGCCACCAGCAAGCACTGTCATCACCTTAACGAGGACCAGGTTCTCACCTTATCCCCCATATGCTCATCATGGCCCAGAATCAGAACTGCCAGCACCTGCACCTCTTTGCCCATGGCAATCTTCGACCACTAGAGTCTACCCATCCTTGTGGCAGTAGGCCACAAGTCTCAAAAAATACAGCACTCCCTCTCTCCCTTAACAAGTGATGGACGGAAGGTGATATCTCTGGTCCTTCAAGTGAGATATCAAAAACTGCCTGTCCCACATGGTCGTCCAGAGTTCTCTAGTGGGACTCTACTTAGCTTAGTTACTCGTGGTTGTAATTCACTTGCTAACACATGCTTTCGTGTTTCATTTCTCCACTCCCTCTTGGTATTCTTTGGGATCACCTCCCAAATAAACTACCTGCACTGAAAGCTTTGTCTCAGGGTATGCTTTTGTGAAACGCCAACTACTATACCTTCCGATGTGTGTCAGCAGAGATGAAAAATAAACATGTACTGATTTAAAAATCTATTGACTAAATGTACACTTTTTTATACATTTTCCTTTTGATGGCCATTCAGACTGAGTCAACAATTTGGCTATTAGAAACAAGGCTGCCTTGAACAACTATATGCCTCTCCCTGTGCATACAGGCAAGTTTCTTTCCATTGAACACTCCTATTTGGTATTATTGCTTAGTCACAAGCATGCACTACTTCATTTTATCAGACACCCCCAAATTATGCTCCAAAATATTTAACAAAATTTTACGTCACCAACAGTGGATTTTGTAAGATTTTAAAATGTTGTCAATTGCATTTTGTTTGATCTTATTTCTTCAAGTAATGAGCAAATGATATTGACCATTGGCTCAGAACTCAGAACTGAGTTGGACCAAGTGGAGAAAATGGAGAGCTCTATGTGCCCAAAATACTACAACTCAATTAAAAGTAGTTAGAAACCAGTCAATAGGTAAAAGCATAGAAATGTAGGTGAAAACTATAAGTACATATGTGAGTGTATATATATGGTTATAAACACATATACTTACATATAATTCAGCAGCGTATGTTCTTTAACTAAATATACATGTATGAATACATGTGTATGTAACTGTCAACAGTCAATGTACCTGTAAAAATGACACACCTTTGTCATGATTGGTATATATCAACTATGTCCCATAGTTGGAATTAAAGTACATAATATGATTTAAAATTTCCATTTTCCTAAAATATTACCCTTTTAAAGGCCTAAATATCTTTACATAGTGACTTATTTTGTTATATAAAGACTCCCATTAAGTCCTCTCAATACCTGGAAAAGAAATATAAAAAGGACTAAAACTGAGGAACTTGAGGGTAGGTAGGTAGCAGTAACAGGCACTATAAAACCATTAATTATAAAAGATAGGGTACAAAAACACTGGTGAATATGCTCAAAAAATAAAATATGCAGCTTTGTTCAGGGTCAACTCCATCTTCAGTAACTGTGTCGATAGGACTGGTGGTATAAGCCTGCGTTTCCTGCTTTTATTTCCTGGAGAACTTCTTCAAATTATGAAATTCTTGCTTTCCAAAACACTTGTTTAGGGAATATGTTGTATCAACTTCTTTTTCACATCAATACACAACTACTTAAAATAAAACAGACACTCCATCCATTCTTAACCTTCAGATATTTCAGTGATAAGCCAAATAAAAGTAAATTTGCCAAATAACAAACTGGAATGAAATTTGGAAAACTCAGGGTATGGAATGTCTACAAACTGGATGTTTTATCCATAAATAATCAAGAATAGACATGATAAGAATACTTGTAGGACATTTGTAAAACATACAATTTCCATACACAACTATATGTGCACCTTACATACTACAATAATAGTTGAAACATATCCACTTTTTTAGAAACACTAAATGGGCAAAAGACTACCATTGGTTTATGAAGACTGGGTTCATTTTAACCCTCAAAAATATAGAGCCGGGGGGAGTTCCGGAAGATGGCGGCGTAGGAGGACGCTGGGCTCACCGCGCGTCCTGCTGATCACTTAGATTCCACCTACACCTGCCTAAAGAACCCAGAAAACCGCCAGAGGATTAGCAGAACGGAGTCTCCGGAGCCAAGCGCAGACGAGAGGCCCACGGAAGAGGGTAGGAAGGGCGGCGAGGCGGTGCGCGCTCCACGGACTGGCGGGAGGGAGCCGGGGCGGAGGGGCGGCTCGCCGGCCAAGCAGAGCCCCCGAGTCGGGCTGGCAAAAGCGGAGGGGCCGGACGGACTGTGTTCCGACAGCAAGCGCGACTTAGCGTCTGGGAGGTCAGAAGTTAACAGCTCTGCTCAGAAAGCGGGAAGGCTGGAGGACAAAGGGAGGGAGAGCTGCTGAGCCCCCGGACGGCAGAGCTCAGCTTGGCGGGGAACAAAGGCGCTCGCCAGCGCCATCTCCCCCGCCCATCCCCCAGCCAAAATCCCAAAGAGAACCAGTTCCTGCCAGGGAACTTGCTCGCTCCGCGCAAACACCCAACTCTGTGCTTCTGCGGAGCCAAACCTCCGGCAGCGGATCTGACTCCCTCCCGCTGCCACAGGGCCCCTCCTGAAGTGGATCACCTAAGGAGAAGCGAGCTAAGCCTGCCCCTCCTGCCCCCGTGCACCTTGCCTACCCACCCCAGCTAATACGCCAGCTCCCCAGCACCACAAGCCTGGCAGTGTGCAAGTAGACCAGACGGGCCACACCACCCCACAGTGAATCCCGCCCCTAGGAGAGGGGAAGAGAAGGCACACACCAGTCTGACTGTGGCCCCAGCGGTGGGCTGGGGGCAGACATCAGGTCGGACTGCGGCCCCGCCCACCAACTCCAGTTATACACCACAGCACGGGGGAAGTGCCCTGCGGGTCCTCACCACTCCAGGGACTGTCCAAAACGACCAAACGGAAGAATTCCCCTCAGAAGAATCTCCAGGAAATAACAACAGCTAATGAACTGATCAAAAAGGATTTAAATAATATAACAGAAAGTGAATTTAGAATAATAGTCATAAAATTAATCGCTGGGCTTGAAAACAGTATACAGGACAGCAGAGAATCTCTTGCTACAGAGATCAAGGGACTAAGGAACAGTCACGAGGAGCTGAAAAACGCTTTAAACGAAATGCAAAACAAAATGGAAACCACGACGGCTCGGATTGAAGAGGCAGAGGAGAGAATAGGTGAACTAGAAGATAAAGTTATGGAGAAAGAGGAAGCTGAAAGAAAGAGAGATAAAAAAATCCAGGAGTATGAGGGGAAAATTAGAGAACTAAGTGATACACTAAAAAGAAATAATATACGCATAATTGGTATCCCAGAGGAGGAAGAGAGAGGGAAAGGTGCTGAAGGGGTACTTGAAGAAATTATAGCTGAGAACTTCCCTGAACCGGGGAAGGAAAAAGGCATTGAAATCCAAGAGGCACAGAGAACTCCCTTCAGACGTAACTTGAATCGATCTTCTGCACGACATATCATAGTGAAACTGGCAAAATACAAGGATAAAGAGAAAATTCTGAAAGCAGCAAGGGATAAACATGCCCTCACATATAAAGGGAGACCTATAAGACTCGTGACTGATCTCTCCTTTGAAACTTGGCAGGCCAGAAAGGCTTGGCACGATATCTTCAGTGTGCTAAACAGAAAAAATATGCAGCCGAGAATCCTTTATCCAGCAAGTCTGTCATTTAGAATAGAAGGAGAGATAAAGGTCTTCCCAAACAAACAAAAACTGAAGGAATTTGTCACCACGAAACCAGCCCTACAAGAGATCCTAAGGGGGATCCTGTGAGACAAAGTACCAGAGACATCACTACAAGCATAAAACATACAGACATCACAATGACTCTAAACCCGTATCTTTCTATAATAACACTGAATGTAAATGGATTAAATGCGCCAACCAAAAGACATAGGGTATCAGAATGGATAAAAAAACAAGACCCATCTATTTGCTGTCTACAAGAGACTCATTTTAGGTCTGAGGACACCTTTAGATTGAGAGTGAGGGGATGGAGAACTATTTATCATGCTACTGGAAGCCAAAAGAAAGCTGGAGTAGCCATACTTATATCAGACAAACTAGACTTTAAATTAAAGGCTGTAACAAGAGATGAAGAAGGGCATTATATAATAATTACAGGGTCTATCCATCAGGAAGAGCTAACAATTATAAATGTCTATGCGCCAAATACCGGAGCCCCCAGATATATAAAACAGTTACTCATAAACATAAGCAACCTTATTGATAAGAATGTGGTCATTGCAGGGGACTTTAACACACCACTTACAGAAATGGATAGATCATCTAGACACACAGTCAATAAAGAAACAAGGGCCCTGAATGATACATTGGATCAGATGGACTTGACAGATATATTTAGAACTCTGCATCCCAAAGCAACAGAATATACTTTCTTCTCGAGTGCACATGGAACATTCTCCAAGATAGATCATATACTGGGTCACAAAACAGCCCTTCATAAGTTTACAAGAATTGAAATTATACCATGCATACTTTCAGACCACAATGCTATGAAGCTTGAAATCAACCACAGGAAAAAGTCTGGTAAACCTCCAAAAGCATGGAGGTTAAAGAACACCCTACTCACGAATGAGTGGGTCAACCAGGCAATTAGAGAAGAAATTAAAAAATATATGGAAACAAACGAAAATGAAAATACAACAATCCAAACGCTTTGGGACGCAGCGAAGGCAGTCCTGAGAGGAAAATACATTGCAATCCAGGCCTATCTCAAGAAACAAGAAAAATCCCAAATACAAAATCTAACAGCACACCTAAAGGAAATAGAGGCAGAACAGCAAAGGCAGCCTAAACCCAGCAGAAGAAGAGAAATCATAAAGATCAGAGCAGAAATAAACAATATAGAATCTAAAAAAACTGTAGAGCAGATCAACGAAACCAAGAGTTGGTTTTTTGAAAAAATAAACAAAATTGACAAACCTCTAGCCAGGCTTCTCAAAAAGAAAAGGGAGATGACCCAAAGAGATAAAATCATGAATGAAAATGGAATTATTACAACCAATCCCTCAGAGATACAAACAATTATCAGGGAATACTATGAAAAATTATATGCCAACCAATTGGACAACCTGGAAGAAATGGACAAATTCCTAAACACCCACACTCTTCCAAAACTCAATCAGGAGGAAATAGAAAGCTTGAACAGACCCATAACCAGCGAAGAAATTGAATCGGTTATCAAAAATCTCCCAACAGGGGCGCCTGGGTGGCGCAGTCGGTTAAGCGTCCGACTTCAGCCAGGTCACGATCTCGCGGTCCGTGAGTTCGAGCCCCGCGTCAGGCTCTGGGCTGATGGCTCGGAGCCGGGAGCCTGTTTCCGACTCTGTGTCTCCCTCTCTCTCTGCCCCTCCCCCGTTCATGCTCTGTCTCTCTCTGTCCCAAAAATAAATAAAAAACGTTGAAAAAAAAAATTAAAAAAAAAAAAAAAAAAATCTCCCAACAAATAAGAGTCCAGGACCAGATGGCTTCCCAGGGGAGTTCTACCAGACGTTTAAAGCAGAGATCATACCTATCCTTCTCAAGCTATTCCAAGAAATAGAAAGGGAAGGAAAACTTCCAGACTCATTCTATGAAGCCAGTATTACTTTGATTCCTAAACCAGACAGAGACCCAGTAAAAAAAGAGAACTACAGGCCAATATCTCTGATGAATATGGATGCAAAAATTCTCAATAAGATACTAGCAAATCGAATTCAACAGCATATAAAAAGAATTATTCACCATGATCAAGTGGGATTCATTCCTGGGATGCAGGGCTGGTTCAACATTCGCAAATCGATCAACGTGATACATCACATTAACAAAAAAAAAGAAAAGAACCATATGATCCTGTCAATCGATGCAGAAAAGGCCTTTGACAAAATCCAGCACCCTTTCTTAATAAAAACCCTTGAGAAAGTCGGGATAGAAGGAACATACTTAAAGATCATAAAAGCCATTTATGAAAAGCCCACAGCTAACATCATCCTCAATGGGGAAAAACTGAGAGCTTTTTCCCTGAGATCAGGAACACGACAGGGATGCCCACTCTCACCGCTGCTGTTTAATATAGTGCTGGAAGTTCTAGCATCAGCAATCAGACAACAAAAGGAAATCAAAGGCATCCAAATTGGCAAAGATGAAGTCAAGCTTTCGCTTTTTGCAGATGACATGATATTATACATGGAAAATCCGATAGACTCCACCAAAAGTCTGCTAGAACTGATACATGAATTCAGCAAAGTTGCCGGATACAAAATCAATGTACAGAAATCAGTTGCATTCTTATACACTAACAATGAAGCAACAGAAAGACAAATAAAGAAACTGATCCCATTCACAATTGCACCAAGAAGCATAAAATACCTAGGAATAAATCTAACCAAAGATGTAAAAGATCTGTATGCTGAAAACTATAGAAAGCTTATGCAGGTAATTGAAGAAGATATAAAGAAATGGAAAGACATTCCCTGCTCATGGATTGGAAGAATAAATATTGTCAAAATGTCAATACTACCCAAAGCTATCTACACATTCAATGCAATCCCAATCAAAATTGCACCAGCATTCTTCTCGAAACTAGAACAAGCAATCCTAAAATTCATATGGAACCACAAAAGGCCCCGAATAGCCAAAGTAATTTTGAAGAAGAAGACCAAAGCAGGAGGCATCACAATCCCAGACTTTAGCCTCTACTACAAAGCTGTCATCATCAAGACAGCATGGTATTGGCATAAAAACAGACACATAGACCAATGGAATCGAATAGAAACCCCAGAACTAGACCCACAAACGTATGGCCAACTCATTTTTGACAAAGCAGGAAAGAACATCCAATGGAAAAAAGACAGTCTCTTTAACAAATGGTGCTGGGAGAACTGGACAGCAACATGCAGAAGGTTGAAACTAGACCACTGTCTCACACCATTCACAAAAATAAACTCAAAATGGATAAAGGACCTGAATGTGAGACAGGAAACCATCAAAACCTTAGAGGAGAAAGCAGGAAAAGACCTCTCTGACCTCAGCCGTAGCAATCTCTTACTCGGCACATCCCCAAAGGCAAGGGAATTAAAAGCAAAAGTGAATTACTGGGACCTTATGAAGATAAAAAGCTTCTGCACAGCAAAGGAAACAACCAACAAAACTAAAAGGCAACCAACGGAATGGGAAAAGATATTTGCAAATGACACATCGGACAAAGGGCTAGTATCCAAAATCTATAAAGAGCTCATCAAACTCCACACCCGAAAAACAAATAACCCAGTGAAGAAATGGGCAGAAAACATGAATAGACACTTCTCTAAAGAAGACATCCGGATGGCCAACAGGCACATGAAAAGATGTTCAACGTCGCTCCTCATCAGGGAAATACAAATCAAAACCACACTCAGATACCACCTCACGCCAGTCAGAGTGGCCAAAATGAAGAAATCAGGAGACTATAGATGCTGGAGAGGATGTGGAGAGACGGGAACCCTCTTGCACTGTTGGTGGGAATGCAAATTGGTGCAGCCGCTCTGGAAAGCAGTGTGGAGGTTCCTCAAAAAATTAAAAATAGACCTACCCTATGACCCAGCAATAGCACTGCTAGGAATTTATCCAAGGGATACAGGAGTACTGATGCATAGGGGCACTTGTACCCCAATGTTTATAGCAGCACTCTCAACAATAGCCAAATTATGGAAAGAGCCTAAATGTCCATTAACTGATGAATGGATAAAGAAATTGTGGTTTATATACACAATGGAATACTACGTGGCAATGAGAAAGAATGAAATATGGCCTTTTGTAGCAACGTGGATGGAACTGGAGAGTGTGATGCTAAGTGAAATAAGCCATACAGAGAAAGACAGATACCATATGGTTTCACTCTTATGTGGATCCTGAGAAACGTAACAGAAACACATGGGGGAGGGGAAGGGAAAAAAAAAAAAAAGAGGTTAGAGTGGGAGAGAGCCAAAGCATAAGAGACTGTTAAAAACTGAGAACAAACTGAGGGTTGATGGGGGGTGGGAGGGAGGGGAGGGTGGGTGATGGGTATTGAGGAGGGCACCTTTTGGGATGAGCACTGGGTGTTGTATGGAAACCAATTTGACAGTAAATTTCATATATTAAAAAATAAATAAATAAATAAATAAATAAATAAATAAAAATAGAGCCGATTTTTATCAATACCTGGAGTCAAGAGGTTTGATTTGAAATGTTTGCTCAAGTCCTAACAATGAGCTGATGGTCCAATACAACTAAAATATTCTATATTATATTCATTTTATCCAATAATTTTAATTCCATTCAAAAAATTGAAATAAGACAAATATATCTGTAAATCTAAAATTTAAGCATATTCTATTGTTAGTCAACTTTGTATCTGTTGAAGGGGATATTTTAACCCAATTTAGTTGCATTCATATACTTACAAATAAAGGAACCAAAAAATGAATAATTTGAATAAGAATTTCAACTTAAAAATATTATGTAGATACTTTTGGATAAGAAATGGCACAGTAAAATACAGTCCATCCTTCTTAGATATTTCAGGTATTTCCTTAAAGCTGAATGAAGAGAGAGCACAGACTCTTAGTGTATAAATACTTAAAGTTTCAAATATTTACTGCATCTTGAAGTCAGCCAACAGAGAAATACTCATCAAAGAATTACAATGTAACAATTATGTAGAAAGATTTCGATAAATAGCCAAAAAATGAAATACAGAAGGAAATAATTATCAAAAGGAGGTTGAAGAATTTTGTCAGCTACCAAGAAATTAAAGTGAAAATAAATAGCTTATATTTAGACATATACTTAGATACATACATGTATATATGCACAGATATACATATACATACATGAAGACTCTTGACTTTAACTCACTATTGGGATCACCTGCAGGCTTTTTCAGGCTGACTGCTGCTCAAGGGAGAGAGACTAGGGAAACCTATTCGGCCTGATCCAATTTAGATATGCAAATTTTAGCTTGCGTGCTTGAAAAGGGACATTATGGCACAGGATAATTTGCATTTTCAGTTATAAGATATAATATTTCTAATCTAATAAAAACACTCATCCATTGTCCACTTTAACACTCACCACATTTTATGCTATTGTTTCCTTTCACTTTTAAACTGTACTTTTGTATCTTAAAATATCAAATTGCTTTATTAGGAAAAGACAGATATATTATGAAAGACACTCTCCCCCCCAAAAGGGGAAAATCTTAAGCGGTAATTAACTGGTTAATGTATGACATATTTTGTAGGAAACAGACAAAAAAGGTCATTGGGAGAAAAGAACTGCATTATTCTAGTAAAATGTGTATTGATGAGTCTGATGAAAAGTTATACTTTGGAATGAGAACTAGATTTTTCAATTAACAAGATACCTACACAAAAGATATTGCATTCAACTCAGGTTTCATCAATTTAGCTAATGAGCTTTGAAAAATCATTTTTAAAAAGAGGCTATCGGGTTAAATCTATCTGTAAATCATAGTTTTAGAGAAACCTTTTTTCCTCACTATTAAGACAAGTGCATGTCTACATTAATGATTATTTGAAGTATTCAGTGATGCCAACCTTTACGTATGAGAAATAAACTGTATATCTGCCCTCATATTGTTTTCCATTTCTACTAAAATTTCTCTCAATACAATTTCCACATAATTTAAATAAGACCCAGTCTCAGTTAGTAGACAAGATACTATGAAATTTCCACCGTACAAGTGGTGGTATTACTTTGCTTGTTGACTCTCAATCACCCTCCTTTCCCTCTATGTTAATCCAAGACAGAGAATGTAGGAGGAAACAGTCTGGAAAGAATGGGTGGGGATGAGGGGGGTGCATTCTGGCCACGTAGAAACGTAGAAATGTGGGAGAAAGACATTAAGTGGGCAACTGGATAGATAGGTCTCTAATTCTAAATACACATGAAAACTAAAGACGTGAAATCATAAAAAAGTTGTATTTTCAAGTTCATGCTCATTTCCCCCCCTATGCAGTATAAACTTCAATTAGGAAAGGAGCTGCCAATTTTAGATTTCTTAATTTGCCCTCCCTTCTCCAAGAGAATTTTCTTTAACCTAGCTTTGGACCTCTGAACACCTCTCTGCAATATACTGTCAATGCTTCTTTCGAAACCATGGAGGGGCACGTGGGTGGCTCAGTCAGTTAAGCATCTGACTCCTGATTTCAGCCCAGGTCATGATCTGACAATCTTGAGATTGAGGCCCGATTCAGGCTCTGCAGTGAGCTTGGAGGTTGCTTGGGATTCTCTCTCTCCCACTCCCTCTGACCAACCCTCAGCTCATACACACTCACGCTCTCTCTCAAAATAAATAAACACTTTTTGAAAACCCATGCATTTGAAACTAATACAATACTGTGTGTTAATTATACTTAAATACAAAAATAGTCATAAAAAAGCATTTTTAACACAAAAATCTGATCTCCACCCCTCCAACTAAAACACCTCACAGGTTCTTTTTGTCTTCCGGGAAGTATCTTAACATTTTAGTATGTTTATCATGTTATTCTCATCCACTTACAGAGAACTATTTCCCTCATGTCCCCTGCAATACTTAATGACTCTGCACTCCAGACACTGTGGTCCCTCAACCTCAGCATTCAAAGTGAGACCTTTATCTTTGCCCCAGGTACCTCTGCTTCTGAAAACAACCTTACCACCTTCCTTGTCTGGCTTACCTCTACTTATATTGTAAACTTCTATCAACTTTTTCTCCTCAGGAGGTCCTTTCCTAATCTTTAGACTGAGTTACATGACCCATAGTAAGTGGGTCCTACATACAACTCCTGTAAGTGACATGCTCTGTCCAGGTTTGAACTCTAGATTTTTGGTGTCTATCATTAGGTGTGAACTCTGGGAGCTGTTACTGTTTTTCACTTTCCGATTCACATCTCCCAGGAGACGTCTACACCTAATAAGCATTTGGGGGTATTTGTTGAACTGAGGTGAATTTGGAGTTTTACTTCCAAAGTTTAGCTGATAAATCAATGGTCAGGAAATAAACATTTTGGATATGGAAAAGAATCTGATTTGTTACTGCACTTATAACTTATTTTTAATCACATTCTAACTTTGTTCTACTCATACAATTGTTATATCTCTCAATTCTCTCTTTTCACTCCTCTGAAACCCATAAAATAGCAACACTCATTACTGTAATATCCCCAAACCTTACTTAACTAAACCATCAGGAGGGCATTGGAACAACTCATTTAAGAGTTTGTCATCTTGGGGCGCCTGGGTGGCGCAGTCGGTTAAGCGTCCGACTTCAGCCAGGTCACGATCTCACGATCCGTGAGTTCGAGCCCCGCGTCAGGCTCTGGGCTGATGGCTCGGAGCCTGGAGCCTGCTTCCGGTTCTGTGTCTCCCTCTCTCTCTGCCCCTCCCCCGTTCATGCTCTGTCTCTCTCTGTCCCAAAAATAAATAAAAAACGTTGAAAAAAAAAAAAAATTTAAAAAAAAAAAAAAAAAAAAAAAAAAAAGAGTTTGTCATCTTGTGTCACTGCATGGTTCACACCTCAGCTGCAGCACTCACTAGCTAGAATATTAGCCAATTACTTAGTTTATGCCTCAGTTTTATCTCTAGCATCTACGAAGTACTACATTAGAAAACAACAGAATTTAATATGATTTTTCAGATTAAATGAGGTCATTTAATATGACCTCATGAACTGAATGCTTCAATTAATTTGAGTTATATTAACAATCATGAATAAATCTCAAATACACCATGGGTGAGGTCACAAAAGGATATTAACAGGAGTACTAACTTTATATAAATTAAAACAATTTTTTTTCATGTTTGTTTATTTTTGAGAGAGACAGAGACAGAATGCAAGTGGGGCAGAGAGAGGGAGACACAGCATCTGAAGCAGACTCCAGGCTCTGAGCTATCAGCACAGAGCCTGACGCAGAGCTCGAACTCACAGACTGTGAGATCATGACCTGAGCCAAAGTTGGACGCTCAACCGACTGAGCCACCCAAGAACCCCAACTTTATGTAAATTTTAAAAACATACAAAAATATATACTGTATTAAAAGTATGCATAAAGTAAAATGTAATTACTTTAAACAATATAACCTGAAATATAAATCATGACAAAACACAAATAAAATGCATATTCATTTTTTTTTAATTTTGCAAATACTGAAGTCTTTTACATTCTATCCAGCCATCCACATCAAATAAATAATACTAATGCCAACAGCACAAAAAATTGATGTTTCAGGACGAGCTTTATGCAACAGTGTGAAGCAGAAGAAAACATACTGTTATCACTTCTCAAGCTATCATTTTAAAAATGATGTCTTTTATGAGATTGGGATTCATACTGCACAAGTTTAGGTAATCCATTTTCTCAATTACAGTAGCCCATGGACTTCTATTTTAATGCTCTCCTATGACATACTTTTTGATGGCTACACAGCATAAATGGGTTGTAATTTATTAAACTATGTTTATTATTTTTTTCCTAATACTTCACTTTTAAAAAAAACCTTTTTTAAAATATGTATTTTTGAGAGAGACAGAGCATGAGTGGGAGAGGGGCTGATAGAGAGACAGAGACACAGAATCTGAAGTAGGCTCCAGCCTCTGAGATGTCCACACAGAGCCTGATGCAGGGCTCAAATTCAAGAACTCGTGAGATCATGACCTGAGAAGAAGTCAGTTGCTTAACTGAATGAGCCACTCAGATGCCCCGATTAAAAACATTTCTATATACATTTATGTAATTTTCAGGTAAATTCATACAAACGAATTGCTTATTTAAAATTGCTGATTTTTAATAAGACTATTCTTTATAAGTTTTTATTTTTTTTTAATGTTTATTTGAGAGAGTGTGTGCACATGCAACCAAGTGGGGCAGGGGCACAGAAAGGGAGAGAGAGAGAATCCCAAGCAGGCTCTGCACTGTCAGCACAGAGTCCTATGCAGGGCTCTATCTCATAAACTGTGAGATCATGACCTGAGCGAAATCAAGACTCAGACACTCAACCCAGACACCAGGCACCCCTATAAGTTGTTAGATTTGCAGAAAAAATTGAGCAGATAGTAGAGAGCATTCTCCTATTTCCTACATCCAGTTTCCCCCATTAACATTTTATATTAGTATTATGTTATAATTAGTGAACCAATATTAATAAACTATTAAATAAAGTCCATAATTTCATCAAATTTCCTTAGTTTTTCCCTACTGATCTTTTCATGTTCTAATCAAGTTTTTCTGTATCCATCACATACTTTGTCGGCTGTGTGCCACTACCAGAATTTGATGTTTTTCTCATGGTAACAGTGGGTTCTGAATTACCGGAATGAAGATCACAGAGGAAAAGCACCATTTTTATTACATCATACCAAGGGTATCTATCATCCATATGATTTATGAATGCTGATGTTGACCATGACCACCTGGTTGAGCTAGTGTTCTCAGGTTCTAGTACAGTTTTTATTTCCCTCCCTTTGCATACTATACTTTTTGTAAGAACATCACTCTGTGCAGCCCCTTCTTAAAGAGTGGGGAGTTCTGCCTCATCTCTTTGAGCGTGGAATATCTATACAAATTATCCGGCAGTCTTCAGGAAGGGGCATTTGTCTCTTTTTCCCTTTTTATTAACTTCTCCAAACATTTATTTGTGTTAATATGGATGCAAATTAAGGCATTTTATACTTTGGATTATGCTACTTTTATTCTCAGATTTTTCTAGCATTGGCCTTTACAATCTTTCACTTGGCTCCTATGCTTCTTTATAAAGTCTATAAAGTTTATTTAGTATGTTGTTATAATAACTTTAATGTATATCCTAAACATTCTATCATTATAATATGTATATTTACACATATTTTTTCTTGTTGAACTACTGTATGGTAACTTGTAGGCACTTCACCCTAAATATTAAGCATTCAACTCCTAAAAATAAGAAAGACATTCTCCTACATAACTGCACAAGATCTCACATTTTTAAAAATTATTAATTCTCTGATATCATCTAATTACCAACTCATACTCAGATCAAATGTACAACAACAAAAAAGACATTTCATCGTTTTGATTTTTAACATGGACCCAAGGAAGGCTCATGCCTCTTTAGCTGCTACAACAACCTACCACCCTTCACCCCCTTAGGGTGGTCTCCTTCAGATGTGACACATCTTTTTATTGGTCAGGTTTTTGGTTTTTTTCTGTTTCTCCTATTAATTCACTAAGAAAGAATCCTAGCTGCCAACTGTCACAGTCCTGGAAGAAAGCCAACTGTCTTTTACTGTCTCCTATTTGATGTTTGTTTTCAAATGCCTCATCAGTGTGACTTCCTCTTAATCCTCAGAAAAGCTCGCAGTAACTGCAAGTCAATGATAGCCTCATCTGCATTCTACCTAAACAAGACTCCTTATGATTTCTGAGAGCTGGACGATAACCTTTGTATTATCCAATGTTCCTTAAAATGTCCTCCCCCCCAGCTACCCCCCAAGAATACAGATGCACTATAGTTGTAAATCTGTGCTTGAGCTCCTGACTTTATTTTGCCAAGATTATTTCAGTTCCATCCTTAAGTTTCCACAGCATTATAAGCAAGGTTAAAACTAAGAAAGGATTTAATTCAAGGACAATCAACAGACTTTATGAAAAATAGAAATTTCTCGTGAGCTTAAATAGTGGAATAAGAGTTAACGTGATCCTTAATCCTTTTAGTGTTACAATGTAATCTGCTGCACTCTGCCATCAGAAAGAGCTATTTCACAACATGTTGGCAGAAGCACTGCCACGTGCAGATTAACCACAATGTTAAAAAAGCGTCATGCCATCGTTCCAAATACTCCCATCTTAAATAATCTTTAATCTATTTAAATGCGCAAGAGTAAGTTAGATCGGCATTAATAGCTTAGAACGAAAGCAATGCGAAGGATCGTAAAAACAAAAATTAAGTCACCTTACCACTACCTAGAATAATATATATTCCCAGCCAAATAACTGGACCCACGAATTAACAGCTGTAATGAAAACACAGACAAATGCAATGGAATATGTGGAATAAATGCAATGGAACATTATAATATGTTATAATAAAGACTGCTTCTCAAAATCTCAAAGACAATCCAAATACTGTATCAGTCGCATGATATGACATTTAACAATAATCCACTTTTCTCTAGGTTTTTGTTTTCGTTTCAAAGCTCTCATTTTTTTACAGGCCCATCTTTAAAGTAAATTGGTTTTAAACACCCTCTGGTTTTTCTTTTCCAAATCCATGCCTTTTTAAGCAGGAGTGTGTGTATCTACCAAAGGTAGATTTAAATTTACAGGTGATAAAATAAAGCTGGGCTTATAAAAATGTGCCGGAATATTAGACAAGCATCCCCCAGTCCCCATACAGTTTCCTATCCCTCCCCAAAATATCTGGGGCGGGGGGGGGGGGTGTTCATTTTATACTCATCACCAGTAATCTCAGGGGTTTACTACACCACATGCTGGTTCCTTTGGAAATGGCATAAAAGCCTCCCTGCTCCTATGATTATCTCATCCCTCAAGGCCCTGACAGAGTGTTTCTGGACCTTAATTACACAGTCTCTTTTTTCTTTCCATGTGAAGAACCTTTGTAAAATAGCTATTATACCTCTATTCTCTTGAATAGAGGTATATAAATGGCTGGAGTGTAAGAACAGAGTATGAGCTCAAATTAACCTGACTTTTTCTTATTGATTTAGTACATTTATTGCTGTATATGCCACAAAGTTGTATAATTGGTCCTTACATGGACCTTCAACTTCGCATTTAGATCCTACTAGAGATACATAAACAGGATCATTAAATATTTAAGCCATGTCTCACAAATTTGCTATAATAGTTTCTATGCTTTTACATTTATTTTCCCTTATACTCACACTATTTTAGTCCCCAAACATTGTAGTTTTCATCATAAAAGTTACAGGACTTTTAAATGATTTGGAGTACAAAGTTTCTTTCCCTCTGTGAGGATTTTAGAGTTTATTTTAACAACTGTTTGCTAATACTGATTTTATCTTAATGAGGTTTTAGGAAAATAAGCCTCTCCTTACAAACTTCATTTTAATCATCATCACTGATAAATGTTTTTACATGTGACTTATTGTTACAGCCTTTTGCTTCCTCATATGGATTCTAACAGATTTACTTACACAGCCGCTTTGGGTTTGAGGCTGTGCATTTTCAAAACAGAGACTGACTGAAGAAGAAATCAAATTCAATAAAATGACAAATCAGGACATTATCAGCTGCTTAAATATTCCCCTCAAAAGATTCTTACCAGGTAATTTAAAAATATTAAATAAAGCAAAGTACACTGCTATTCTGCAAGATAGGTTTTTGTTAACTAGATATAATATATGGTATGTGCATTCGAAATGAATATTCTGTTCATCAGCCAAGTAAAACATTATCAATGAAACTGTGACATTCCTTTCCCTAAGATTTGCATTCATTTTATTCTGTTTTTCTGCCCTTTGAACGGAATTGTCAACTTCCTGCTTTCCCATGGGAAAAATTTCAATGACCTTTTTTGTAGACACACATTAAAAAATAAAGCATGCAAGTGTATGCGGTTAATGGATAATATTAAATGTGTTTTTACATATTATGTCATCAATCAAAACCTTTTTATTTCAATGGCCAGTAATCAAAAACACTGTAACATGTAATACTTTTCCAGGTATTTTCTTTTTTCTCACTTAAATTCAGAATTACAGAATTCTTTGGGAGAAATTGCCTTGCAAACCTTGATTAAACTATCTAGCTGCAGCTGTATACAGAAGTGCAAATCTAGTAAATATTTGCAATCCATTATATTCTCTGCTTTGGTGATTAACAGTCCATAAAGAGATTTCAAGCAAAGCTACGGGTTTAATCTATGCAGGCTTTACATCTATGACACACTAAACCAGGCTGTTATAGTAGGAAGTCAATGGTGCAGCCACAATTTCTAAACTATGACAGTGAATTTTTTAAAACCCTAAGGAATTGCAGGCCCATTTACTCCATCTGTGGTACAAGATGGGATAAACAGGAGCAAGGGTGTATGAGACTTCAGTTACTGAATATAATGATTCTTCTGGGCACAGGGAGCGAACAAAACACACACGTTAGCATGCGCTGTGGGGTTTAGCCTCTTCCACAAAGTGAAGGACATGAGCTTTTTATCACCAAACCCAAACTGCCTAGAGAACCGATCTATTCTATTTCCAAATCACCCCATAAATATCTTTTAAAGAGTTTTTATAATTCAAATAAACTAATATCTTAGAATCCTGATCAATTTATTTTTTAACTATGAGTCTCAGTTCCATAATTTTCAAATACGCCTTTCAAAAATGAATACGTATGTCAGAGTGGGATCTATCAGGCTTTGTCTTTGTAACAAACAATTACACTAGGAAACAACAAAAAAGAGCAAAGGAAACAGTTTAAACAAATAGTGTTATTATTCCAGGTTAGTCAAAGAACCCTTTTTAGATGCTGATTTGTTCAAACAGAGGGGTAATTACGTAGCAGTCATTTGACTGAGGATCCCTTGCAGGATCAAAATTGTATCCAAACTTAACTATTAAGCCGGTCCATCCTGAGCAGGGCATTTGAAATGTCAACAAACAAATCAAGACCTATCATCATCAAAGGAGAAATAGAAAAGTGTTAAAATATTTTCAGATTTCAGGCATACTGGGGATCCTATTTTCTATTAATTCTATTCATCCATCTCACTGAGAGTGGCTTGCCTATAAAAAGAAAAAGAACAAGAGAATGAATGGATAAATCAACCCAAGTTCACCATTCTTGGAAACTCTGTTACCAAATACTTTCTTTGTCCTTTCTCATTTTATTGCTCTTTTCTAAGCTATGGTCATGGGTGTACTTGTCGCTATCTTTACTTGGCTTTTACGGTTTATGTGGAATCTTAGTAAATGGTCTTAGAACCTAACACAATTAATTCACTCATATTATCTATGTACGTACCTGCCTAGTCATTTCCTTCACATTCCATGAATAATTTGAGATACACTGAAGTTGTATACATAGTATGGATAACAGGATTTTTTGAAAAGGATTATTGAAGAAATGGAGTCAAAATGAAAAGGACAGTAAGATACATGAACTAAGGCATCACTTCATGAACAAAGTTTATGGTATAGAGATATGGGCTGTTTACAGGTGTTCTCAGCATCCTAACTGCTCAAAGTATACAAAGAAATAAACTATGTTAGCTAACTTAACACTGTATTAAAAAAATAAAAATAGGATATGAAGAAAAAAAGAAACAAAAATAGATGACCAGGAATAAGATTCTGTAGTCTCTATATACTGGTAGGATATGGATCTATTTCTACAATAGTGAATATGTGCTGAAAATACGAAAACAGGATTTCAGCTTTAGTATCCCTAAATCAGACTTTCAAGGAATATCTGAAGCAGTTAAGGCTGAATTTACATTTTATGGACAATTTGTGTCCCTATTTTTTTTCATTTGCAATTTAATATAAACAAATGTATGGATTTTCATAAAGGGAGATAATTGGATTCTGAACACTCCAGAAGGGTGAACCTAATGTCAATTTTGGTCAAGAAGCTTTAATGAATTATTAAGAGCATGGATTGTGGGCACCTAAAGGAGAAAGAAATGATCACTAGAAATAGTATGAATTCATTAGGTATATACTAGACTACCCCCACTTCCTACAAATTAAGGAAAAGTGATACATGTATGAAGACCGGAGCAAAATAGTTATATTGTCCCTCCACTGCTCTTAAGAATGATATTGTAAACTGAGCGGAAAACAGGGACAATTAGGAAAATTCATAACAGGAGAGCTGACAATCTCAGCAAGAACTCTAAAGATAACCTGCGTATCTATTCTTTTTAAAATATTTTTGTTACAAATGTAAATGAATACATTGGATAGATGCTTGTCACACTGACAGACAAAACTGAACTAGGAGGGATATCAAATACATTGTATTACAGGCAGAAATATTTCCAAAATATTTAACAACTTAAATAAGATGAAGGCAATAAGATATAATTAAAGGAGAAATAAATTTTTTGCAAGATTAAAAAAAGACCTGGTCCACTTCTGAGTGATAATTTCATCAATCAAACACACCCAACTCTCTCTTTTCATAAATTTCAACTCAATGTATGAATGAAATTATCAGTCAGGTAATACTTGTATGAGACCTGGTAACAAGAGAGGGATAATAGGAACCTACTTAAAACTTTGAAGAATTCCTTCTCCATATTTCAGGATGGAAAGTGAAGAAAGGGCTACCTGATGGATTCTTCAGGGATGGAAGAAACTACTGAGGAAAGTAGTTTCATGTTAAAGCCCACTGGCAAGGTTCCTGGAGGAGCACACCTATATCTCATCAAAGCCTCTGCACAGATGAATTTTCAGACATAATCCTGAATGGAAGGAATACTGAAGTATACTTATTACCTTCCACTCACATTCTATAGAGTGCACAGAACAGAGACTCTGCTCTGATAGCCACTGAGACAACAGAGGAGAAATGGTGCTGTTTCCTGTCACAATTGTTTAAATGATCTGTCCCAATGACCAGGCAGCTGGATCAGACAAAATAAAGCTACCATAGAAAAAGCTTACCCATGTTCTGTCATTTAAGTCTGAACTTTCAACAGGAATGCAAATAAGGTTTTAAAAGGACTCATGTCAGTTATCAGTATGATTAAGGCTTTACCCACAAGTATCAACAAACTGAGAAAAATTAACAGGTGAATACATACTAAAATTCTTAAAGAAAGAGGGGATATGCTAGAGTTTATGTTTTCTAACATATTCCTAATTCTAAGGAAACAGAATTACCTGCCCCCTACAAAAAAATAAATGATTCTTAAAAACATACTTGATTTATGATCTTAGATTCAAGAAGACATTGCCTCTTTAAAATCAGAGTGAACATTCACAGAAAAGAATAAACCTGGGATTAAGAAATGGAATCTTAGCACTTGTTCGGTAAGGTTTGGCATTGGGAAATGTCTGCTTTAGAGTCCACAGTTGGGTCCATGGACATGGGACCTATTACTAGGTACACAGATGATTGTGTCTACCACCATAGCCCTACAAGAGCTCCTTCTGGATCGTTTGGTGAGTTGTTGGACAATCAGAATTGGTCCCTGACTATGGCTGAGGTTGGAACCAAGTTCTATTGCTGTTTGGGGGTCCACAGCCAGGACTTGAAGTCTTTAGATCTATTTCCTTAGGCATATACAGGTGTGACCCCTCCTGGGTCACTTGGCATGTGATTTGTTGGTGGCAGGAGCAAGACCGAACAAAGCTATAGCGCAGGAGTACTGATTGTTTCTGGGTTTATAGCCATGACCGCAAGTCCGTATCAGCCACTTGGACATGGGCCTGTCTTCTCAAAGCAGCCATACTCAGTCTTGGACTCCACTGAGGAGTCCACTGTTACAGTTTCCTACCTGGATCCCCAAGCTCCCACAGAACACTTTTCCATGGGTGGCTGCCCAGGTGTTGTTGAGGGGAGATATACATGGGGATCTTCTATTATGCCATCTTGCTGACCACTTTTTGCTTTTAAGTCTTGATCTCTAGTGTTTTGTGAACTTTGCAAAAAAAAAAAAGGGGGGGGGTTCTGTTTGTGTGTTTTGCTGCATTTTCCCCCTTTTCTCTTCCCCCTAGAATTTCAGTTGTAGATAGAAGGAATTTCTTAGAAAAAATTGATCTATTATGGTTTTACGTCTTCATTAGTTTCCTTCTGAAACTAGACAGAATTTCTTGAACAAAGGTTTGAGGGTAAGAGAAATAAAAATGTATAATTTTTTGATACAATTAAAGGTAAATTGTCATAAGCTTAAAAGAGACCTGAAGTATAGTTCATATAAACCTCAGAATAACCATAAAGAAAAATGTTTAACAGATACACAGAATATAAAGGAATAAAATCATACAACAACAAAACATAAATCACAAAGGAAGGCAGCAAGAGGGGAAGAAAGGAACTACAAAATAGAAAATAATTAAAATGGCAACAGTAGCCTTTACATATCAATGGCTTTAAATGTAAATGAATTAAATACTCTAATCAAGAGACACAGAATGGCTGAGGGGATAGAAAAACAAGACCCAAAAGTATGCTGCCTACACAGGACTCACGTTAGCTTTAAGGACATGCACAGGCTGAAAGCAAAAGAATAGAAAAATATATTCCATACAAATAGAAACCAAAAGAGAGGAGTGAATATACTTACACCAGATAAAATAGATGTTCCACCAAAATATATTTATACATCAATAAAGCTGCAGAAAAAATAACATAAAACCAAAGAGTCCTTATATCAATACCAGAAAATGGAAATAGCAAGGAAGCAAAGAACAAACAGAGACAGAAATTCAATGTAAAGTGAGTTATATCATTATGACCAAAAAACAACGAGTAGGACCCAGCCCTAGACTGATTAAAAATGTCAAAAAAGAGGCGTTTTCTTTTCAATGACAATTGATCATTATAAAGGTAAGTTTGGAGCTGACCAGTAACTACTTAAAAAGATAACCAAACCCAAAAAGGAGTGCCTGCATGACTCAGTTGATTGAGGATCTGACTCTTGATTTAGGCTCAGGACATAATCTCATGGGTTTGAGCCTGACATGAAGCTCTATGCTGACAGCGTGGAGCCTGCTTGGGATTCTCTGTCTCCGTTTCTCTCTGCTGCTTTCCCTGTCAGGCTCTCTTTTTATAAAAAATAAATGAATGAATGAATGAATGAATGAATAAATAAATAAATAAATAAATGTATTTTTTAAAAAGATAACCCAAAAGAACCAGTGAGTTAAGTGATGTATATAAAGACAACATTTCTTCAGAACCTATTATCGACAAATGCTGGAAATCTGTGCCAAGTCTGTATGAGAAAGAACTAAATTTCTCCCTTTATGTACATAAGCTACAGTATTTGGGGTGTCTTTGATAGTGCTCATTTATTCAAGGCTTAAATATCATTCATTTAAGCATTAATCATATTTCTTTATACAACTTCACGTGTGTTTCATTTTGAGACTAAAATTCAATTTCAGTAGGTCAAAAGATTTGCTATTGGTTACATTCACATATATAAACAAACACTTCATTATTGTAAGTTTGAGAATGATAAACATGTAAGAAGTGTTGAGAACAGTTAGAGAAGAAAATTTTAAACAGAATGTTTTATAAATATTTAAGTTTGTCATGAGTATTCTTTAGTCATACACTTTCATCTACTTTCAAGAACAATTTAAAGGACGTTAAAGTTCAACAGCAAAAAAAAAAAAAAACAACACAAAACACGTTGATGTATGGATGAATCAGATCACAGACCATTTAAGTGAGTAAAAGGGCAAGAAATACAAGAACAAGTTAAAACTAGGTTCTGTATTTGCCTCCAAATTTTCTTGTAGATTTTCGTGAATTTTCAAGGGAATATTTAAAATAACAGATTCTCTCATCAATGAAATAAAAAGTTCCAAGGCATTCTCCTAAAAATATGGAATTGAATCAGTTAAAGAGAAAATTTAAAGACTTACTATTGTATAACCACTTACATATGGATGTATATGTATAACCACTTACATACGCATGGTTTAGAGATTATAAATAAAAAGAATAAAATAACTAGTTTTCTCCTAAAGTTACCAATGATTTATGAGCCGTCTGTTGAAATGTTAGGAGTGCTCATATTCCTTTTTCTAAAAATTTATTTATTTAAATTCAAGTTAATTAAGATACAGTGTAGTACTGGTTTCAGGAATAGAGCGAAGTGATTCATCACTGACACCCATCACTCATCCCAACAAGTGCCCTCCTTAATGCCCTTCACACATTTAGCCCATCACCCCACCCACCTCCCCTCTAGCAACCCTCAGTTTATTCTCTGTATTTAAGAGTCTCTCATGATTTGCATCCTCTCTGTTTTTATCTTATTTTTCCTTCCCTTCCCCTATCTTCATATGTTGCATTCCTTAAATTCCACATGAGTGAAATCATAGGATATTTGTCTGTTTCTGACTGACTTATTTACCTTAGCATACTACACTCTAGTTCCATCCACGTTTTTACAAATGGCAAGATTTCATTATTTGTGATTACCGAGTACTATTCCATTATATATATGCCATACCTTCTTTATCCATTCATCAGTTAATGGACATTTGGACATTTGAGCTCTTTGCATACTTTGGTTATTGTTGATAGCACTGCTATAGACATTGGGACACATGTGCCCCTTCAAATGACCACTTTTGTATACTCTGGACAAATACCTAGTAGTGCAATTGCTGAGTTGTCAAGTAATTCTATTTTCAATTTTTTAAGAAACCTCCATCCATTTTCCAGAGTACTCACATTTCTACAATATTAGCATCAATGAATATTATTGCTCTATCATCATAACACTTATTCTTCAATCATGTTAGGATAGTTTGAAATCATCAAAATTAAACTAGTCTTCATCAAGTCAAAATGTACATGCCTTAGGTGAATGGAGTCAAAACTGATATTATCTCCTCATTTATTAGAAAGAAAAATGACTGCTCAAGAAGCACAAGAGTTCTTGGTCCAGAACACAGTTCTTGTTTCTAGGATTCTGATAGGATGATGTGCCCTGATTTCATACTCTCCGTGAAGTGAGTCATGGAGACTAACAGATAAAAGTTCTTAGTATTATTTAATTTTCCTTTTATGTTAGGAACCCTAATTTCAACAGAGCATTTCGCTTTTCCTTCTAAGGCATTCAGTGGTAGTCTGCTTGTTTGTTTGTTTTCATTCAGTACCAAGAAGGTTTGGGCTTAACATCAAAACTGCATGCTAAAAAATGCCTGAAGAATCAGAATAAACGAGCTCTGATAGTGAGATGAGCCAGCTTTACCCAGACAACACTAGATTTTAAAAATGTCATGTAGGGGCGCCTGGGTGGCTCAGTCGGTTAGGCGTCCGACTTCAGCTCAGGTCACGATCTCGCGGTCCGTGAGTTCGAGCCCCGCGTCGGGCTCTGTGCTGATGGCTCAGAGCCTGGAGCCTGCTTCCGATTCTGTGTCTCCCTCTCTCTCTGCCCCTCCCCTGTTCATGCTCTGTCTCTCTCTGTCCCAAAAATAAATAAACGTTAAAAAAATAAAAATTAAAAAAAAAATAAATAAAAATGTCATGTAAAGTACCCAAACAAAAGCATGCTTTCAGTTTTAGAAGAAATCAAGTTACACTGGTGACTATTCCAGCCCATTTCCAAAATTGAAAATGTTTTCCAAGATTTTTTTCAATTAATTACATATTGTTAGAATGGCTGGGTGACTCTGAAAAGTATCTGGCAATTTTGCTTAGATGCTTGGGCGTGTGAGATACAATAGCTCCTGACTCAACACTCTAAAATATATCCTCTGCAAGTGCAGGGATAACGGAGTAGTTACTATTTTAGCCTTTCACAATGTTTTATTATACTATAGGAAGTTATAAAACACTGAGACTATTTGACTTACCAAATTTTATTTCTCCCTTTTCTCCAATTTCAGGGCATCTCTTTAATGGAAAGACTAAAATAATTGTAAGGATCCAAAGAGCATTCTGAATGAACAAAAGATTGGCATACAAGTAATAGTAATACATTAAAAGTGGTACACTTTACTGTGTAAAGACAGACAGACAAATTTTAACCATTTTTCATACAAATACTTGGGTAGTTCCCACAGAAAAGTTCTTTTGCCTATTCTAAGCAAACCTATATGTGAACATTAACAACCAAGTATTACAGGAAATTATGCTAACCAACACTAAAAATTTTAAAGATGTGATATTGTAAACAAAATGAAAAATCTGGTTAAAAATTAAAATTATGCTAGGTGGTAAGCTAAATGATATACATATTCATTTACTTATGACTAAAATTTTAGTGAAAAACTCATCATCTGAATATGACTCTAACGCCACATCTTTTAATAATGAAGAAACTTTCAACATGATAATTAGAAGAATTAGAAAGACTTGTTGCATGAAACTTAGACATAACCTCAAACAATTTTAAAGTAACATCCACAGACAAATGTTAGTTTTTTATTTTTGCAAATGGATCCAATTTGACACTAAGGGCCTTTCATTAATGATGATAAATAAAAAATAAATTCAGTGGACTGACTTCTCCTTATGTCACCCAGAATATAGCAATCATTTTTTTTATTTTAAACAAAAGTGAAATTTCAAAGGAGTGTATGCAAGTCTATAGGTTTGAATTAATACCTTTTTAGAATGCTACAATATAAGTGTTTATGTGTTCTGGGAAATAATAATGGTGGTTATCACCTACCATATGCTAGGCTCTGATCTTGAATACTTTACAGAGATAACCCACTTGGTCCTCTTGACAGCTTTAGGGGACAAGTATTTATTACTCTAATTTTATAGATGAGCAAACAGAGGCAGGGACAAGTTGTGTAACTTTTGAAAAATTCAAAAAGTAATAGAGCTGGGATTCACATCTGGGCAACAAGATTCTGGAATCCATATGCCCAACTCACTATATAAACTGTTTCCCAACTAGGATAATTTGAAACCAATTCAACTTGGACCATCATCAGAGGAACTTCCCTCTACATAATTAAAGAACTTCCTATGTGAAAATGGTGGTACAAAATTGGCATCACCTTTTAACTTTCTAAAACTCCCCTCATAGACCATGAAAAAATAATACACAAAAATGTAACTACTAGCTTTGATAACTGTAAAGCACAGAATAGGTAAAAAGACACAAATCAAAACATGGTGCAAATCCCTAAGTTTGCACTGGCACTAACAGGATTCATAGGCTGAGAATGGAAATACATATGTAAATCATATCTGAAAGCATTACTGTTGCCCCAAGGCATCAGGAAAGAAGGCAATCTTTCACTGGAGGCAAGACAACAGTTGCACAGTTTCAATGGCTTAAGGTACAGATAAACATATAAATATAACCGTAGGTGATTAGCAAAACTTTGGCTTGAAAATCCCCCTGATCTTCCATAATTTACAAAAAGACAAACAGAAAAGCTGCTTCTTTAAAGGACAGAACCAGTACAGAGCCTATATAGCAAGTATAGAAAGATACTGCAAGGAGAAAAAGAAAACAGCACCAGATGAAGAAAACTCACTACAAAAAAGTCACCAAACACATTAGCTTCCAGTCATTTTTTTCTGTCTAATAAATGAAGAGATAATATCAGTTTTGACTCCATTCACCTAAGGCATGTACATTTGACTTGATGAAAACTAGTTTAATTTTGATGATTTCAAACTATCCTAACATGATTGAAGAATCAGTGTTATGATGATAGAGCAAACACAATAGATTCCAAGCCAGAAAGTGCTTGGCTTAACAGAACGTAAATTTATTCTCTCACAGATTCGGAGTCTAAAGTCCAAAATCAAGTCGTCAGCAGTGCCACGCTCTCTCGGAAGGTTTAGAAAAGAATCCTTCCTTGCTTCTAACTTCCAGGGGTTTCCAGTATAGGTGAGCATAATGTGCCACTCCAAAATGTATTTCTTTGCCATGTGGATTATATTAGGTTGAATATTTTTAAGAAACAGAAGCCTCAGGAAGAACCTTTCACCTCCTCACAATTGCCTAAAAGGATTTAGATAGAGGACCTGCTCCAGGAAAGAGCTATGACCATAGAGAGCTTAGTATGAACTAGGTATAATAGGGAGAAATCTAGCAAAATCTCTGTTAAAATGTCTATGTCTCACTGTTTCTGTATGGCCCAACAAACATTTGTTTACCATTTACTTTTTCATCCTCCTATAAATTGTTTTCATTCTCTTTCAAGCCCCAGACTCCTAACCCCTTCTCTTTAGTCCAGAAGAACATCAGATGTACCTTATTTTGCCGACTGAGTTTGGAATCTCTCACATTTATTTGAATTCACAATTATTTGGCTAATACATATGTATTAAATTTTATTTTTCTTCTGTTAATCTTTATCACATCAACTTAATTCTTAGACTGGTCAAAATCATCTTGAAGGGCAGAGGGAAAATTTTCCTCCCAATGGTAACAATCTTTTACATTCCTTGGCTTATAGCTTCATCACCCCGACTTCCTCCACTGTCACATGCATTTTCCCAGTGTGTCTGTGTCTTTAAATGGCCTTCCTGTAAGGACATCAGTCATTGGATTTCAATGGACATCGTCATTAGATTTAGGGCCCACCCTAATTCCAATTATTATTTCATCCTAACTAATTACATATGCAAAGCCCCAATTTCCAAAAATAAAAATAAAAATAAACAAAACAAACAAAAAAAAAACCTCACATGTGGAATACAAAGAATACATGGAAATTTTGTCCAGAAACTTCCCTATGAATTTACAAAATTGAATAAAGATAGTATTTTCATGAATCAAAAATACTGAGCAAAAGTACAGGAAGAGATGGTGAGAAGACAGACAAAATGTAAAGTGAGGGAAGATGTGACGTTGAAATTAATACATCATAGAAATTGAGGCAAAATTATAATGAGCCTGGCAGACAAAAATTAAAAGAACATGCAAACAAGAGATTCCTAAATGAGAAAATAAGTAATAGAACATAATTAATGTTGAAAATTCTACAAGTAAATAAAGTCTTACAACACAAGTATATTTAAATATAAACTTTGGTAGAAAAATTTAACACTGGGGAACAAGTGGCCAAAATGGGCAACATGAAACTATATCCTAAGATTATCAGTAATTAAAATTAAAACACACACACACACACACACACACACACACACAGCTACATAAAAGATCAAACAACAAATAAGGGAAAATTTTTGAAAACAATCTCAGACATGTTCGTATCAAATGTCAACATCTAAAAACAGTAGAACAATTTCCACACAAGTATGACCTAATAATTTGCACCCACGCAACATGCAAAAGTTTTAAATATGTAAAAGCTTTGGGAATAATATTCCTATAAACTTCCCCCAAACAATTTGAGGCAACTAAAAGATGACCGGGAAAACGAAAACAATAGGACTACTGGTAAATATCAAATATATTTAACAGTATTATATTCCCATAATACAACCGAAACAAATGTGTATTATGATGACAAGAAATGTTATAGAACTTCTGAAATTAGAACAAGTTAAAAAGGTGTAAAGGATGAAGATAATGTAAGTGTATTCGTTGTGTCTCTTATACTTAATCAAAAGATATCAAAAGATACATATTTTAAAGGCTACAAATCAAAATCTGTAACATACAGTATACCAAAGGGTATACAGGTAAATTCTAAGAAACAATACAATTGACTAAATGTGGATGTATACAAAAGGAGGTGGGTGTGGAAGAAGAATAACAGAGTATCAATTTATTGTTTTGGTTTTCTGTAGACTAATATGGCAACATTTACAAAGCAAAAACATAAACACAAGATAAAATATATTAAAACAAATCAGTAATATAACACGGATTCATACTTTTCATTTATTTTTAGATTTATTGAAAAAAATAACTGAATATAAAGGCCTAAAAATCACTTAATAAAGGAAAAAGAACACATCTTTGATAGTGTGAAAACAGTAGCCACAAAAATAATTAGTATGATTCTACAAAGAATGACTTTATGTTGCATAAGAATGCAGCATCTTTTCAAAAGTAAGCATTTTAAAACAAAGACATCACATTATAAATACCTTATAATTTAAATATTAGTGATTACCAATATTATTTTTTTGTCTGAGTCTCATGTGGTATTATCTATTATGTTGCATTTCTAAAACAGTTACTTTTAATATGTTGGTTATAGGACAATAATATTAAAAAATATGGAAGACACAGCATTCCAATTTGACCTTCAAATAATAATTAGGAGTCTGCTCATATTTATTTGTTTTCCAATCATTTTCCAAGGCATTTTTACTTATGAAAAATACTGACAGCATATTAGCAATGACTAACAATCTACCTATCCCCCAGAGACAATGAGTGGATATGGAAGTACATATATATTGAAATCTTTCCATTTATTACTTGATTTGCCTAGGAAATAAAGGATTTTGTCCATTTTGTAAACAACTGTAATTTAACATATGTCTATAATAATTATTTGTTCGCATCCCTAGATTTCCTACGTTATTAGAGTCTTCTGAGAGCAGCGATCATATTAGTTATTTCCCATTCCCTTGCAGAGCACATTATACATAATAGATCTTTATCATTATTTCTTGAGTTGAATTATCTTTACCAATAGGCAAAGATGTTTGCTTGAAGAAGGAACATTGGATGTTTCACTCAAAACAGAGACTAAAAATGATTTGACATAAGGAAAATAAAATAGCAGAAGTACTTAATTTTTGCTTAGGCTAAGTGCCCAATTCTAATTAGGCCATGGGCACATGGGCTTCCACTTATTTTCATGCCTCCTTTAAAGCCCTGGAGATAACTGAACAGTGATCATGGCAGCCAAGCAAACCATATGGGAACCAACAGACCACAACTTAATTAGCACTGAAAATTTACACCAGTCGTGTCAGATTCTATTTTTATAATATTCCATCTTCAGAACCTCAAAGTTTTAATAAAATTTACCATTTTGTCTTTGCATTTATGGTTCCTTAAAATATAAATGATACATAAAATCACAATTATATTTATCAAAGAAAATTACTTAAAAGCTCACTACAATAGATGAGAAATAAAAAAATTTAAATCCTGCCTTATAAAAGAAACTTGATTATTCAAAGTAAATTTTATATTTAAAGAAACCATACTGGTTTTATTTAAACAAGGCATCTCTACCATACTTTAATGATAAATATTTAAAACTAAGATATTAAATAAATCCTTGACTTTCTAATCTTTGCATCACAGTATATCTTTACAAAATTTTAGGGAGATTCAGTATCTCTCTGCGTAATAATTCGAAACATACTTGATAAAGGAGTGATTAATTCAGCAGCTAAGTTGGGAGCAAAACTGTGGTGATCTGATTCTTCAGTACTCTTTTTCTAGACTCGAAATCAAGTGGTCTAAAAAATCTAGATTCAATTCACTTAGCTATCACTTATATTTAAATTTCATTAATTTAAAAACACCATATAAAGTATTAAGATGAAACTCCTCAAACTCATTTAAACATTATCATCTTATTTTGTATGCTATAAAGAACAACTAAAAAAGAACATTATCACAAATACTTTAATTTTTCTTACATATCCTAACCTAACCACCCTATTGAGATTAAAAGAGAAAATGGCAATCCGTGGAGACCAGGTGAATTTAAACAGGATTTAATAGTTGGGAATTTGTATTCTTCCAATGAAATTAACAAATAAGAATAAAACAAAAAGCTTGTGCCTGCTTCTGTGGTTATATTTTCCCCTGCTAAAATTCTTTGCTGTGCCTTCTGGCCTAGAAAGCTTACAAACATTGCTGTATGGACAGAGATATGACCAAGTACCCAGAGACGAAATCCTAAAACATTAACAGTCTTCAATAATTCAGGGCCCAAACCACCAGTGTGCCCCTGTTGTATCTTTTACTTTTAATGCATCAACTATTATATTAGTTATATTGACTGTTTTAAACCTAGCTTAAGTATTTCACCTAACTTTTATCTAAGTGTGATGTTTAAAAAGGCATGATAAAGTCAAAAGAAAAAAAAATACCACAAAACTAGCCTGAAACAGTAAAAAGAAAGTGGATATTGGCAGCTGAACTAATATTTTCAGATTTATGTACTAAATTTTATTACCAAATTGCTTTAAACAAATTGATAAAGCTTGGGTTAATTATTTTCCTCTGTCCCTAAGTTTAAAAATTATAGTAATGGTTGCAAATATCTAATGAGTGAACAATTAGCTGTATTACAAAGGAGTATTATAATGGAATTTATTAACTCTGGTGCTTTGAAATGGAATAGTAAGTGTAATATAACTGGAAATAATAGTCACAGAAAAAATTGATTTTAAATTTAGGATTTCTGGAACTAATTTTGGACTTGTCCATCTTGAATAAAAGAAAAGAAAAAAAATACCTAAAAGCATGCTGTGATTTTTATTGATCTGTTACTACTGCAGTTCACCACACTTTATCCTGTCACTTCACTTCACTTCTGACATGGGTCTGTCGAGGCACAAATCCCTGGGGTGAATAACACCTTCAATGGCTTCCTTGCTCAAGGAAGAAATCTTTGGGAATGACCCCCAATGGCAATTTGGACAGCTGCTTCCATTCTATAGTATTTTCTCACGGAAAATGAAAAAAGTTAAAGGAAGCCAGAGAGACAAATACAGTTCCCAACAGATCCCTAAGTACTTAAACAGAAGTTTTAATGACCAAATAGCAAACATAAAGCACACAATTGCTTCTACAAGCAGGCCCTAGTGGGTAATGTACCTTTAGATGTAAAGTGATAGTACGATGTAAGAATGAGGCTTTGAATTATATTTTCCACTTTTCTCTCATTTCTTTGACTTAACTGTTTTGGCATCACTGGCTTTTTGATTATATAGAGCCCATCATGGGAGGAAGGTTTAATAGAAGTTAGTTGGATGAGGAAATTAATAGATTTCCCCCACAAGTAATGAAAGAGGTACCACCAATATAGCAAGTTTATTATGGTTTTTCAAGTTTACAATAAGCTATTTGAAATCTGGAAAATAAGAAAACAGCACTCATACTCAGTCAAGCACTATGAAAGTTCAAAAGAATAGATGTGCTCCTCAGCAGGGAATTACTCTGAAAATTAAAAACTTACCGTTAGGAAATGTACGTATTTTTTGGCCTCTTGACATCAGATAAAATTGGGGTGGGCTGTTCAACACAAATTATAAGTTGAATTAGCAAACTGGCTTTGATGGATATTCTGGAAAAAGACTGTTTAGATTTCCCTTACTCTCAATCTAGATAATACTTTTGTGACTCAGGAAGCATCACTCTTTGGGAGAGACACCATCTCAGTCTTTTTCTATTTCATTTTTTTTCCTGTGGAAAATGTGCTCCTCAAGTTTTCTTTTACCACTTGTATGCTGCTAACACTCAGCTCCGAATCTCCCCCAGGCCTGTCTCTTGAGAGCTCATCCCAAGGGTAGTATTGTAAATAAAACTAATATTGTTTTAATTGAATTTTTCAATAAATATAATAAAACAATAAATTATATGTATATGAATAGAATAGAAGCAGAATAGGATAGTGAATAAAATTAATAATTGATAGTATTAGTGAATAAAATTAGTAATTGTTTTTAATTGAATACTTCAATAAATATAATAAAAATAATAAATGGGACCAAACTTTCTCATTACAACTATGACCTAAACACCTAAAAAGTAACCCAAAAAAAAGGCCAAAATATTTGCAATGTGGATGACAATATCTTTCTCTTCAGAGGACATTTCATTTCTTCTAGGGGACCAGAAATTAAGGAAACTAGGTAAGCTTTACTTTTAGTGCCAATCGATTTCTTGCTCATTTTTATTCCTCATGAGTTATTCTTTGGATTCCTGGCTCAAAGCTCAACTTTACCAAGGCTCCTCTTTTCTGGAAGAATATCTGCATTCAATATTTGTTTTCATTCATTATATCAATTCTCCTTTTATCCATATAGTATCTTTCTTTTCTTTGTCTCCCATACCAATCGTTTCTCCTGTCCTGTGTTACTCCTTTCAAGTTTGGGTTAGCTTCTTTTGCTTGTTGTTTTGTTTTTTATTCCTTCTACAAATTGAGTTCTGTCACAGTCAATTCTACTTTAACTCGTTCCGGTGTGTATTTTACTTCTCACATTGGATTTTTGTTTCTTTTCTCGACTCTGTCCTTTTCTTATTGTCATTTTTTGTCATTCTATATACACACTTTATGCATTATCATCTTTACTTAAGAGGGCAAGTTTTATTGTACTCTACTGAGGGTATCAAATCACTCTTTTTTTTTTTTCTTATTTAGACATTTATGATAAAAGTATATACTTCTTTTGAGTTTTTCAGACATCAATCTCCCTTTTTTTCTGTTTCAACACAAATTTGCTAAGCATGCTGAATTATTCTCTCTCCTTATGCAAATCCCAGAAATAATGTTGGCCCACTCTTGTTATGTGTTAATAGTAGAGTGAGTGGTTTGTCCTTGATCTATTTCTATCGTTGTGTTGTGATGCCTGTCAAAACCTATGGCTCAAAATTTCCATAATGTTATTTCTACTAGAAATCCCCAAGGTAATTCCTTGATTCTGAGGCATACACTTTCCTCTTACCTAAGATCTAATAACCTTATCCCTCCTTGATAACACATATTGGAAAAGATCTATACCATTGGTGGGCCTGGCACCTTCTCTAGCTTTAGCTTAAAAAAAAAAGCCTTTTATTTCTTTTTAAGTTGTTCCCTGAGTGTGGTAGTCTCTGCTCAGATACAGAAAGATGATAACTGAAGAAACGAGAAGAAAAACTTCAAGAATTCTATTTGCGTCACAAAGTAGTCCAATAAATACAGAGGGGTAAGTGACAAGTTCTTGGTTTTATTTGTTGCTCTGCATCTGTGAAATGAGGTACAAATTTTTGGAGGAAATATTATCCTTTGTTTTCTTCAGGTATTTTGTTTCAGACTCACATTCTGAGTCCAAGGAGATTTTACTTCATTACTTCCATTTATTCATAATAATAATCAACTTTTACCAGAATTTGACATTAAGTTTTCTGCTTAATTTTTGCTATCAAAGTTATTAGTTCTTTTGCTTTGTATCTTCAAAAGTAATTCAGTGAGTAGTTAAGCAAAACTGCATTGATTCTGCTGGTTAGATTCTACTCCCATTTGGGTAATTCAGGCAACATTATTTTTCATTAGTTTTTACTGTAAGATTCCAGCAAATTCTACAAAGTTAAGAGCAAGTTAATGTTTATCACTTGAGTTGTGATAAATTCCTATCACAAGCTCTTAATAATTACACAAATACACACACACACACACACACACACACACACACACAAGTCATTTGTACTAAAATACAAGTATTGAAGTACAGTGTCATTTTCCCATCAGTGATCTACTTCATTACTTTTGAGGTTAACAGAAAAGGAAATTGGGGAGAAAGAAGGATCAAAGGCATTGGGGCAGCTGGAAATGCAAACAAAACTCACTCATGACATATTTCAGTACTTTTTTTAGAAGAAGGTACAAATGCCAAAGTACCTCTCTAAGTCCTCCATCATTGTTGTACGTACTGGAAATAGACCTTAAACAAAGGAGCCAGATGCGGTAGATATTGTGGTGTACTGTCCCTAACTCCCTCTTGGATTGACGAACTCATATCTCCACCTGCTGGTCTGTTGATGGTTCAGAACTCAGGGTCTCCCCAGAAGGAGGTTTCTGTTGAAGGGAGGTGCCTCACAAAAGGTTAGGCCTCCTTCCTAAGAACAGCACATATCCTGTGACCCCTGTCACCTCAATCTACTGTACTTCTGAGCCACCGTCCAAGATCCAGGGTCATCCTAAAATCAACTGCAAATGCACTGCAGTCCAACTTCTCTGCCCAGTCTCTCTTTCCTCAGTTCCTAATAGATGTTGTTACTGTGAACACTCCTTACAAATTCCCTGCATGGAGATATTGTCTCAGTGTCTGTTTCTGCTAGAAATATGACTGAGGAAAATAGAATTCCCATACTAAGTGGTTTAGACTGTGAAAATGTTTCCTATGTTACCATACAGCATGAGGAGAAAATAGACACTTTTTCATAGAAAGCAAAGTTTTTCTGTAATGTAAGCAAAACTAGGGACTCTTTTAAGTTTGTCTCTTTTTCTTCTTTAATACTATACCTTCATTTCACAGCTGAAAGTTAATCAAATACCATGACCAAATATGGGCATGCCATAATCATCTAAAGAGCAAACAAAATAAAAATCATTCTTTCTGCCAATATTTCTCAAACAACATTAACCATCATTGGTGCTTGGAAGGTAGACCCCCAAATAAACCAGCTGTGGTCCTCCTCCTGCCTCAATACTTGTCCTGCACTTGGGAGTCCACTGCCAAGTACCTGTTTCGCATCTAGAATACAAGTATATATAATGAGAGGACAGACACTAACACGTACATCTTAAATCCTCAATGTACCAAAGAAGTGAATGGGATACAAAGATAAGCAATAAAAGGTTTTTTCTGAATACATAAATTTTTTTAAAAAATCAGAAAAATACATTTGGGAATACATCATCATAAGGTTCTAAGAATAGCATAGAATTAATGTTCAATTCTAGAAAAAATTGTAGCACAGGACTTTAAACTTCAAAATGTAGGGTCAATCCTGAAAGGTTCAAAGAATTAAAAGCATTCATGGAATTTCAAGTATTAATATGAAAGGTACTGAATTGTAAAAGTAGACTAATATATTAATAATTGAGGAACAAATGGAATCCATGTTAGCTGAAAATTCAATCAAAGTAGGATAAGAGAAGATCTAAAGAAAAAAAACTGATAAATATGTCTTAGTTCAGTGAACTAAATGAGAAAATGTGGCTAAAATTAGAATTTACTCAAGAGAAAAAGAAATCATACTAGCATAAACTGAATCACACTAAATAAGATTTTAAAAAGGAGTAAGAACATGCAGACCAACTTGCCCCACTTTCTTCCTGCTGAGATTTGAATCAAAATTTTTGACAGAATTTTTTCCCCTATTTTAGTGAGAAACCTAGAAAATTGAAACTTTAATGACACTATCACCTAAAACCACTTCATTATTTAAAGTACATTGCTCCTAATAAAATTGGTTCATAAATAAAGGGTAGTTTCCATATAGTAGTTTGCTAAATTTTATATGGAGTGACAGTAAGAAAGGCCCTATGCAGTATACCCTTTGTCCCTACTTATTTGAATAGCAAACGATACCAACGTTCAACTCAGAGTGAAAAACTCATCAAATGTTTAATCCCATGCTATCATGCATAGTGCTTAAGTGAATAATGCAATTCCTCAGTGGTATTTAAATATGTTTAATTTTTATGTTATTAACAACATAGAGATAATGTATAAGGTATGAAACCAGTAATCACTAATTATCAGATAGGCCAAAGCATTTGAAAGTTGTTCATAAACTTCTTTATCACATAATTCACTTGTCAGAAAAATTACTGAGAGGTAACATGTTTTTTTAACTAGGCAAATATGAACTATAAACTAAACTGTGGCCATTAAAGAGCTCTATCGCAGTTTTGTTTTTAATTTTTAAATAATGTAATAATGACTTTAAACCCAGAATCCAGCAATCCCTTAAAAACTTGTGTGTGACCATTAATGCTAAAAGCCTTTGCGTTAGGACTGTTTTCTTTGAACAATGCATTTAAAATCTATAGTCAAGATTTAAACTAATTGAGGCATCCATGCATCAAACAGCAAAGCAAATCCAAAGTAGTCATTAGACTTGAAACAATGTGGGTATCAATAGGGTAAGGGGAAAAGCAAGTCCCTAACAATGATTTCCATATAACATCAAAAATTTAACACAAAATAATTGGAGATAACTAAGGATCATGTTTCAAGGATTTCATATTCAAATTATAGCCCTTTTCCAAATGTGGGATGTCATTTAAGTTAATCAAAGCTCTTTGGCCCAGGGCTTTACAAACCATCTGTGATGAAAGACTGATCTTTTTATTTTCCTATCTATTATAGACTGTGTTTGTGTGTGTGTGTGTGTGTGTGTGTGTGTGTGTGTGTGTAAAATCAGTTTGGTTTTAAAAGGAAATGTTATGATTAAAACATGTTCACATGAAATCAAAATCAATGACTACAACACTGTTATATATTCTAAGAATATTATTCATGTTAAACCTAGAAAGGCATAATAATATTACAACTGCTTTTTGAACAATGTTTATAATGAGAAGCCACAAGCAAAGGAATAGGCCATTTGGGGCAAGTAATATAAGGCAGGTTTGACACATTAACAATTCCCAGCCAAGCCCCTGATAGATATCCCTACCAGATTATGCCACTTTTTAAGCAGAAAGTAGAGAAGTAGCTTCTCAGCACCACAAACAGCCACTTCTAAGTGACCAGTGTTGACATAACACAGGTCTATCACAGGGGGAAATGGAAAACTATGACAATAATACAAAGACCTATCTGACTCTTGTTTCCGTCATTACAATTAAATATATCTATGTGACAACATACAACAAACTTATGTGAAAAGATAAAATGGAATAACCAAATTAATATGAAAGAGCACATATCTCCAAGCCCTATAAATCATATTCCCTAAAATGTGGTAATGCAGATTGTGATTATGGAAATATAAAGATCAGCTTTACCCTGGAGCAGCTGAAGGTAAAACACAGTATGGATCTGGAAGCTCTATTTAAATAGATTGAAAAGGGCTAGATATTTCACATATATCACAAAGCAACAAAAAAATGTGGAAAGAGACAAGTAAAAATTCTTCAGGAAGATTTTGAGTAAATCAGTATGTGACAAAAGAAAAAGGGATGTCTTTGGGATGAAAAGCCAAAATGTAGTTTAGGGATAGGTTCTAAACATTCCTGCCTTCCTTGTTCCCTAGCTCTTTTCAAGCCTAACCTCCATTAATAAACCAAATTTACCCAATTATTTATTCTTTTTTTGAATAGATTTTTCACTGGCATAATAAATCTTAAAAGCAACATTTAAAAAATTATGCAATGCCAAAGACATGAGGACGAAGCTTGACAATTTGCTTTATATTGAGTTTCTACTCACTTTACTCAACTGTTTCCTCAAATACATGTTTTAAGAACTTAAGTTCTAAATAAAGGTCATATAAACAGTATGCTGTCATACACATACTATACTAAACAATACTATATGCTATATGTATAATATATTCAGAATATATTATATACATACACAATGCATATGCACAGGTATAACGTGTGTACACACAAACACCCCATGTTCACTAACAGGAAGATGGGAAATTATGAACATGTAATTATTTAAATCCTCCCCAAATGGATATGTATATTCAACACACTCCCATCCAAAACCATAGGTTTTTTTTTTTATTTTTTTTTAGCAATTGACAGGCTAATTCTAAAATATATATGGAAATACAAAGGACCTAGGAAAGTTAAATTCTTAAAAAAAAAAAAAAACCAAAGAACTCTTACATTACTTGCTTGAAAAAATTACTCTAAGTCTATACTGTCTAGGATTTGCTAAAAGCTAGACAAAGGGTTAACAGAGTCCAGAAATGAACTCACATATGCATGTCTATCTGATTTTCAGATGAACTAAGAGCCATTCAGTGATAGAAATGATGGCTTTTTCAACAAAGATGCTCTAACAACTGGTTTTCCAACAAGAGAAAACAACTGAACCTTAAATTCGACCACATATGAAAATTAACTCAAAGTGACTTATACAGCTAAATGCAAAAGCTAAAATTACACAAATTACAAATTCCCAAGGAAAACTAGTATCTTCACCACCCTGTTGTGGGCAAAGATTTCTAAGATAGGTGATAAAAAGTACAAACTACAAACACAAAGGCGGTAAGTTGGATATCAAAATTTAAAAGTTCGCTCTTTGAGAGACACTACTGAGGAAAAAAAAATAAGGAGATTCACACATAACAGAAAATATTCATAATAATCTTCTGAGAAAGAACATATAGCAAAAACAATGAACTCTTGGACCTCTATAAGAAAATAAAAAATAAACTCATTAAAAACAGGCCAACTATTGGTTAAGAACTTTCACAAATGACGAGACACAAATGACAAGCACATGAAATTTTGCTCAACATCACTGGTCATCAGAGAAATGCAAATTAAACCCCAAATGACATTCCACTACATACTCATTAGAATGGCTAAAATTAAGACTCCCAATGCCATAAATTTTTACCTCAGCTGGGCAGCAACATAATAAAACAAACTCCCTAGCTAACTCAATATACTCAAAATCCAATAGAGGTTTTTGTGACTTACAATAATTGCACCGCTTTTTTTCCACTAGCAGGTGGAGTTTTCTACTGGAACGTGACAAAAATGCAAAATGACAGACAAAACGCCGAGGAAAAAGAGAGTAGATCAACAAATATGTGTAAGCTCTAAAAAGGAAGGTTTCTCCTCAACTTTCCTATTGCTCCTTCATTTTACTTAGCTCCTTGAACATGACTCACTTTACTCCTTTATTATTACTTAGAGGCCAGAAGATTCTTTTCCCAACAAACAGGCAGCACCTCCTCCATCTCTTCACACCATTTTAATAATTGTCATTTTTTAAATTCCTTTTTATTTGGGTAAATGATAGCAGTCTTGGTACTCTATTTCTACATTTCAGAAATTTCCCATGTTTTCACACTTTGAAGCTACTCAGAGAGGAGCTACGAAAACTAAGTGAGACGCATATAAAAATATCGGGGGCACCAGTAACTGTCACTGCAATGTTATGACTTACGATTACCATTGGTTGCACCAACTATATCTTCAGGCTGAGCGGTAGCTGAGTTGGCAAGAGGAGTTCTGGCCGTTTCCAAGCCTGCTTAAAATAAAAAAAAATCAATCTCTCAGATGTTACAATCACAACTTTTTATACCACACAGAAAATGGTAACTTACTCTTTTTTTTATTTTTTTTTCAACGTTTTTAATTTATTTTTGGGACAGAGAGAGACAGAGCATGAACGGGGGAGGGGCAGAGAGAGAGGGAGACACATAATCGGAAACAGGCTCCAGGCTCCGAGCCATCAGCCCAGAGCCTGACGTGGGGCTCGAACTCACGGACCGCGAGATCGTGACCTGGCTGAAGTCGGACGCTTAACCGACTGCGCCACCCAGGCGCCCCAATGGTAACTTATTTTTTACGTTAATGTAACAGATACCAGCCCTTAATGCTTGTTGAGTATTTCTCGGAAATGTCCATCGAACGTTCCTTCACTTAAAGGAATCAGCCCCCCAAAAGGTGTTAATATTTCTTAGAAGTAAAAAAAAAAAAAAAAAAAAATTAATGCTCAAGATACTGTCTCTGAAGCAGGTACGGTTTTGTATCTTTATCATTTTCCAGGAAACTCAATGCTTCTGAGTAGCATTAAAATTACATAGCATACTTTTCGTACTGATTGAATGCTTTTCAAAAACTAGATGGCCTTTGGGAATAATGTTAATCAAATGCTTCTCTGCAAACTTCAGGGGTCCAGTGTACATTTAAAATAGTTTAACAGTGTGACGCAAAGCTATTTCTAGGAAATATCAAATAAACAGACTAGGAAAACACAGTTGGAAAAAAAGGACCATACAGTGAAATGGTCATGAGTAAAGAAAAAATTTGGGGCATCTGGGTGACCCAGCGTTAAGCATCGGACTTTTTGATTTTGCTTCAGGTCGTAATCTCACAATCATAGGATCTAGCCCACATCAGGCCTCCACATGGGGGCATGGAATTGGCTTGGGATTCTCTCTCTTTCTTTCTCTCTGCCCCTCCCCCGACTCTCTCTCGCGCATGTGTGCTCTCTCTCAAAATAAACATTTTTAAAAAATGAAAACAATTTATTGATTGTTATCAATATATCCTGCTTTACCAGCTTTAGGTGTACATGTCTAGGTTTAACTTTTAATTTTGTAATAATTTTAGGGTCATATCAGAGTTTCAAAAATACTACAGATTATAAACCAACAAAATCTATCACTCAGCTTCTTCTTATGTTAACTTGTTACTTAACCACAGAATATTTATGAAAACTAAGAAATTAACTTCAATAGGATACTTTTAACTAATACACTCAACTTTTTCAAATTTTGTAATTTTTCCTCTACTGTTTCTTTTATGTTCCATGATCCAGTTCAAGATCCCACATGGCATTTAGTTCTCAGGTTTCTTTCATCTCCTATCTGTGATTTCCTCAGTCTTCCCTGTCTTCCATGACACTTTTGAAGAGTACTATTATTTTTTACAATAGCCTTCAGTTTAGAATATCTGATGTTTACTTTTGATTTGGCTTAGATTTTGTATTACTGGAAAGAATCATACAGTTCTTCTCAGCGAATGTATCATATTGGAAAGTACGTGAAGCCAATAAGTATTATTGGCGTGGGAATGCTGATAGCTCAGTTAAAGTGGTATTTGCCAGGACTCCGCATTCCACAGTGACTATTTTCCCTTTTTAATTACTAAATACATCTTTAGGGGGTTAACGCTTGGAGACTCCATAAATAATCTACCTACCAACGTAGATAAGCTTTATTTTAACCCCATCGCTTATTAATCTGGAAAATTTAATGAAATTCTGGAATAGAAGGGATGCTAACATTTATTCAACATCTTCCCAGGGCTGCATATATTAAATTTATTATTCAATCTTGTTATCATAATAATTTTATAAAAAATAGGACTGCCTGAGTGGGTGGCTCAGTCAGTTAGCATCCGACTTCAGCTTGGGTCATGATCTCAAGGTTCCCGAGTTCAATCCCTGTGTCCGGGTCTGTGCTGACAGCTCGGACCCTGGAGCCTGCTTTGGATTCCGGGTCTCCCTCTCTCTCTGCTCCTCCCCAACTTGTGGTCTCGTTCTCTCTCTCTCTCTCTTTCTCTCAAAAATAAATGCATTAAAAAATTTAAAAAAAATAGAAAAGGTAGTATTATTCTCATTTTTATAAGGTAGAACAAGACTTTAAGTATGGAATAATATCACAGACAAAGGAATGGTGCTCAGTTTAAAACCCAGATATGTCCTTTTCCCACACTTGAGCTTCTCAACTGCACATGTCTTCTGAACAAGAAGAAATCTAAACATGAACAAAAATAGTAAAAAAAAAAAAAAAAAAAAGGCAACAAATATAAACTGGATAAAACGCAACCCTACAGGAGAACAAAATCTGTCGGGATGCAGTGCATACCTGCAAGTACACTGTGCTCTATAAATAAAAGTGTGAAAATAAATCATGCTTATTTGAGGCACCATAACAATAGACGCTAAATGAATGAAAAATAGAATACAAAGCACAAAAACACACTCCGGTTCATGAATTCATCATCTTCAAGATAACAGGTCTCCCAAATGCCAGCTATTCTCAGTGTGTAAATGCAACATTTATGCCAAACCAGCAGGAGTCCATCATCCCAAAACAGTAGCAGCAGGGGCATCAGCAGCAACTGTATCCTTCCAGGATGCGAATGGAACTGAGCTTCCAGGAAAGGCAACGTGCTTCAGTGATTGTAAGGAAGCTGGCCTAAGAACAGAAACCGAGAAACAAACTACCAAAGGAGTAAGAATCCTGTATGATCTGGACCAGCAGGAACTGGCACCTTTTATACAAATGGCCCAGGATGGGCGATAAATCATTCACATGAACTTATAAGAAGAGAGATGAGGAATTATGAGAAAATTATATATTGGTATTTCTTTTTCAAATGAGAATTTAAAAGCCAGTAGGGAGTTTTAATACACCAAACAGATGGTACAAAATCAGGTACAAAATCACAAGTACACAGGGATATGCTAATTGAAATAACATTAATTTCATGTTTTTGTTGTTTAATAGCCCATTTAAACATTTAGGTTGTTTGTACACGTCACATAAAAAAGTGCTTTCCATTTTACTTGAGTAATGCAAACCTTAATACAAATCGAGCCTAAGAAACAAAAAATACAGCTGCTAGTAAAACTGATGCTATTCTATGCATTAGTAAATCATATACAATGTGTTGGTATTTTAGCTTTTCTTTATATGATTTCAACCCCATCAATAGCTGAATAATTAAATACATGTTATCTTTTACAGTTGCTTTATTTTAATGCCTTTCAATTATTCTCTACATGTTACTGACTTAAGGATTAAAGACAAGAGCTCTAAAAGAGATATTCTGAAATGTGGTAACCTACTGTAGCCTTCCTAGGAAAATCTTAGTCCGGAACAATGAAGGATGACATTCTCAGAACCATCTAAATTACATAAAGCAAAAGGCTTTGGGGAGGCAGTGAAAGGGAGACAGGAAATCCATTCTTTCTGTTCCTAATACCCATCCCTTTTAAATTCTTATTTTTACATCAATGCTCAATAACAAATTATTTCATTCAATTAACAAATATATATTGGAGTGCCAACAAAAGAGAAAATGTGGAAGACAGCGAATGGATATTTAAGAGTGGTTCAACTTGGTTTCTTAGCCCCACCTTTTAAGTCCAACTGTCCTTGAGATAAGACCTTATCAATTTGTATTTAAAATTTATCAGTAATAAGGGAAGTTGGCATGGATAGTTAGGGAATTCCCAGAGATCATGTAAGAATGAGTATCTGCCAGTCTTTTCAAGCTTTTCTGCCAAATAAGGGATTTTTCTACCAAATACACTTACTAAGACTTTATGAAGCTTGAAGTATAATATAATTTCTACTCCTTACTTTGGAAAAGATTACAGGATAAAATGTTTTATAAAATGGTATTCACACTAAGTAACTTTTATAAAACCAGTTAATACCGTGACCAGAGTATTTAGTGTTAAAGCACATTATATTTAATTCCAAAATATGTTTCTAATTTTTCTTAACAAATATCATGCTTAGGAGGAAATAAAATTTTGCAAAAGGGTAGATGTCCAAAGATCCTTGATATTCACTACAATTTAAAATATATGACAGAAGCCTACGCTTCATAACTAGAATGGTCTGAAATTACGATACAAATGCAAATATCAATTAAATCGGAATAAATCATGTTTGGAATGAGGAGTAAACACCAAATACTAAAACCCAATGTCTAAAACTGAGACTTTTATTCCCTTACTAAATTTCATCAAAACATTTTTGTGATATATACCATTTCCTTGTTTTAAATTTTTTTTTAATGTTTATTTATTTTTGAGAGAGACAGAGACAGAATGCGAGTGGGTTAGGGGCAGAGAGAGAGGGAGACACAGAATCCGAAGCAGGCTCCAGGCTCGGAGCTGCCAGCACAGAGCCCGATGCGGGGCTTGAACTCACGAGCTATGAGATCATGACCTGAGCCGAAGTCAGATGCTCAACCGACTGAGCCACCCAGGCACCCCTCCATTTCCTTGTTTTAAAATGAAGCATCTCGGGGCGCCTGGGTGGCTCAGTCGGTTAAGCATCTGACTTCAGCTCAGGTCATGATCTCAGGGTTCATGAGTTCGAGCCCCGTGTCAGGCTCTGTACTGACAGCTCAGACTACTTCAGCCTGCTTCAGATTCTGTGTCGCCCTCTCTCTCTGCCCCTCCCCCACTCATGCTCTGTCTCTGTCAAAAATAAACATTAAAAATTTTTTTTTAAATGAAGCATCTATGAAATTTTTCAGGATATTATTTTCAAAGATTATTAAATTTCAAAAGGCTAAGAAAAGTCAGGAAGCCTCATTCCCAACCCCATCAATACTGAAGCTATGATTCACACCCAGAAATTCCTAATATCCATTTCTACTTTATTCTGAACAATTGATTTTCTCTTAAATTGTGTTCATTATAAAACTTTAGCCTACAGCTGACAGACCTTTCATTATTAAATGTACAAAATAAAACATTATCCTTGTTAAAATCTTCTTTCTACCTTTCAATGAAAAAAAAAAACTGTATTAGTTGGTAGAATTTCTCCATTTTCCAGGAATAAAGGACACAAAAAACTTCCATTGTTCAAGCCGACCAGCCTGCCAGATAGAAGCCTCATCAGTCACTGAATTGCCCTTGAGCAGCACAGTTTTATGATATTTCTAAAGAGTCTGTTTGTACCTGAAAATGTTCTTCCATTTAAGAAATGCACTCTGGAAGTAGACAGATTTTCTATTCTATTCTCAGGCAAAAAAAAAAAAAAAAAAAAAGGTATTTTTCTTTACTGCCTTTGTTTTCCACACACACATTCAATAAGCTGTTCTGTCAAGAGAAAGAGCAAAGGGCTCAATTCAGTAAAAAATTGCAGTGATTATGCTATGCGATTTTGCTCCTGCTACTTTATCACAATTTGCCATTCAAGTGGACACTGCTGTGCTCCTGGCTTTACAAGAGGGAAAAAGTCTATCAACTGTGCTGCAAGGTCATTCACACCAGAAAGACACAGGCCCAATTTCAGAGTGTGTCTATGTCAGATTGTCAGCATTCCTGGTATCACAAACCAAAGCCATGACTTCATGCAGCACAATGCAACCAACACAGATCATTATCAAATAATGCTTGTTTATCTAGATAATCTTGGACCTCAGTTCATTCCCGACTGTCACGTAAAGAGCTGCATGGCTTTTTCAGGACTCAAAAACATGATTTAACTAGTTACTGATCTTAAATACAGCTTCACCTCAAGGCCATCCTAAACGGTATGAAAAACTAGGGAGGATGCCGAGCTTAGAACACTTCAGTTCGCTTGTTGTGCACATAACACTGGAAGGAAAAACAGTAAAAAAGAGTCTCTAACTTCCAGGATGATCTCGGTATCCTCTTAAAGATGCTATTTTGCTAGAAACTATGTGACTTCACAATTGATTCAATATTAAGAAAGTCAAGATTTCTACAAACCTTTTTGTGAATGTGCTATAAGCTTCAGCATACGTGAGGCTGTTATGGGTCACTATAAAAGGTTATTAGGAATTTACATTATTTTTTTCCATACTAACTCATCAAAATCTGGTGTGCATTTTACACTTACAGCACATCTCAAATCAGACCTCAAATCAGGTCACATTTCAAGCGCTCAAAACCAAATGAGGCAAACTGGTACCATATGGGGCAGCAGCACTCTCAAATCTTACAGGTTAAGCTCAATGTATAAAAAACAAGAGCTCTAAAATGTTCTTGGAATTCAAAAAAAGGAGAAAGCAATCCACCTGGAGGATCACAAATAGTTCATAACTACATTTGCTGGGCTATGATTAGTATCTACCCGGCCATGTTTTTAAAAGCTAAGAATGTAAGAAATTGGATTTACTAGGGCTAAAATACATAAATAAAAATTTGAGGTGGAAAAGTGTACAGGAGAAACAGAATGTATTTTGGTATGCCTGGAGGTGACTTTAAGGTGACAGGCATATGGAAGCTAACTTAAAGGCTTTTTATTCCTTAACAGGTTAAACATAATGATGAACTGAACAGCAGTGATGGTGTCTAGAAAGAAAAGTGAGGGCAGGAAATAAACAAAAAAAGACACTGAACACAGAGAACGAGGAGGTGTGTGGAATCCAAACAAAAGTTTACTACCAAAGTGATTCTGGTATTTTGACCCTATGAATGCAGAAGAGCAGGAAAACCACCAAATTGGAAATGGCAAGAAGGAAAGACAAAGAAACAGGCCAAAACAATAAGAAAATTAGAATTTGAATACATTAAAGTTGAGAAACCATTAAATTAAAAAGTGGATGTATTCTGGCCAGAATACATATCATGGCCAGATGGCAAAATCTGGAGTTTTTCAGGAAGAGATAGATACTGGAATTTAAAACATTACTGTAATGTGTAAGTGGGAGATGTTAATAATTAGTCACAGAACAACGAAGAACGCCATATTCAAAAGTCTGCAATATTAGAAGACAGGAAGACAAAACAGAAAGATATTGGGGCGCCTGGGTGGCGCAGTCGGTTAAGCGTCCGACTTCAGCCAGGTCACGATCTCGCGGTCCGTGAGTTCGAGCCCCGCGTCAGGCTCTGGGCTGATGGCTCGGAGCCTGGAGCCTGTTTCCGATTCTGTGTCTCCCTCTCTCTCTGCCCCTCCCCCGTTCATGCTCTGTCTCTCTCTGTCCCAAAAATAAATAAAAAATGTTGAAAAAAAAAAAAATTTGAAAAAAAAAAATTAAAAAAAAAAAAAAAAAAAAACAGAAAGATAAAAACCAAAATGCCATTTATTTCAGCGGCTCCACTAGTATGTTCCAGAGTTGACCCACAGAATTTTAGTTTGAAAACTTCCAAATAACATCGTATACCACTGCCCCCTGTATTGCTACATACCACCACCACATCATGCAAATATTCAAGGAAAACTAAAAAGAATAATGGGAAATTATACAAAAGTCTTTCATACAGTTGCATTCTGAATCAGGTTTTAGGACTTGGAAAAAGCAAACACCGAAAAATGCCATTTATTGCCTGAAATAACTTGAGCTATATACATTAAAAACGCCATTAGAATTAAACTCTAGAAACTTTCATTTTGCATGTAATCCTTTGTACTTAGAAAAAAAAAATGATTAAAGCTGGGGAAGGGAAAAAAAAGATGTGATTTCAATTAAAAAAGTATAGACCAAAAAAATCTTAAAGCCAGAATGTGACTGAGAGCTGTGTAAATTAAGCTTATTCCCTCTGGATAGCCGGAAAGATACAGCCTTGACAAAAGTAGGCTGAAATCAGGGGACAGTGACAATTAATTAACCATACTTTCTGAGAAACACTGGGTCTACAGTGCTTCTCACCTCAAAGATGATAAAACCACTGAAAAAAATGTATGCAAAAGGAAATCCTGCCATACTTGCAGAATATAGGCATCAGCAGTAGTACTTCAAAAGATACAGAATACACATGTATTTGAAATGGAAATGTCAAGAAGGAATAAAAGAAACGAGGAAAAGATGCAAGAAAAATGTTGTTAAAAAACGGTAAATATATATGCAAACCTAAATCAATTTTTGCCATATAGAACAGTGATAATAAACTACGCGAGAAAAACATTTGTGTCAGGAGAGGGGCAATCAGTGTTACTGCATTGTACAATACCCGCATTCTTCAGGAAACCAATAAAGTTGTTAATCGAATAAAGACCCGGGTTAGTAATACATGTTTTGATAGCAAACATTAAAGGAACAAGAAGTATGCAACATCAAAGTTAGTTGAGGAAAAAAAAGATGGAAGAAATGGGAAAGAATATTCAATTAATAAAAAACATAGACTAGATTAAAAAAAAAAAAAACTCAAGGTATCAGCCAGCTTGGGACCAAAAATACCATCTTACGCATCTGGTAGGACCATTACTTGCTTACAACTTTCTTGTTTATATACTCAATTAGTGAGATTGCGAGAGTTTTGAATTTTATATTATGTTTATGTGATTTCTACCCTTGAGATACCTTAAAATTTTTATACTGTTAACATATACATGTATTTGCTTACTTCAGGAATAACAAAAGTATATAATAATTTGCAGCTATCATTAAGGGCAAAAATACGCACACAATTTCCGGTGAGCACATCAACATTAAGTATCAATAGTGCTTAAGATGGATGTTCCTTTTGTCCTTTACACCAATGTGTAAGGATTTTATCATGGAATTATTTTTTTTTTCAATATATGAAGTTTATTGTCAAATTGGTTTCCATACAACACCCAGTGCTCATGCCAAAAGGTGCCCTCCTCAATACCCATCACCCACCCTCCCCTCCCTCCCACCCCCCATCAACCCTCAGTTTGTTCTCAGTTTTTAACAGTCTCTTATGCTTTGGCTCTCTATCATGGAATTATTTTTAAAAACGTTTCTACTAATGAGGCATCTGGGTGGCTCAGTCGGTTGAGCATCGACTTTGTCTCAGGGTCATGATCTCGTGGTCTGTGAGTTTGAGCCCCATGTGGGGCTCTGTGCTGACAGCTCAGAGCCTGGAGCCTGCTTCAGATTCTGTCTCCCTCTCTCTCTGCCCCTCCCCCACTCTCACTCTGTCTCTCTCCATCTCTTAAAAAACATTAAAAAAATTTTTTTTGGATGTTTCTGGCTTATTTATAATAGCATATGTCTACAAAAAACTTAAATGTTCAAATATATGGATCTGGCTAAGTAAAATTAAGAATAATATATTGTATAAAGTTATCAGTGGTATGGGAAAGTTTTTAATATATGTCAATGAAAGTTTTCTTAAGACCATACACTACACGATGCTTTATTAAAGATACATACATCGCAAGACAAAAAGTGACTGTGTTTTAAGAATTCTCTATTTTCCAAATCTATAATAATATGTTGCTCTTGTAATGAGATAATTAGAATATACAGTAGTCCATAATTTGACTACACATTATATGCCACTGACCAAACAGTATCAATGTTAATAAATGTTTTTCATTTTTTGCATGTAATCAGACATCCATGGTTTAAAAAAACTTTAAAACTCACATAATAGGATACTTATTCCAATAAAATAACCCATAACGTGAGTGTGTAATCCATACACATCAACCATCAAAGCCACTGTTTCAGGATCTAAGTTTCAGCTAATTAACAATATAAACTTATGTGTCACCAAATTAAGTAAACGTTTATATCAATACACTGTAGTGAAAGGCTTACTAGAGCTTTCTGTGTGGTTTTAATCATGTGTGTGTAAATTTCAGAGGAAATTCTTAGAAGGCCTTTCTCATCCTGTTTCTTGGAGAATATCTTGAGAAATTATTCAAGATAAATATGTACCCAATTCCCTTTAAGAGCATTTTGTTTTTAACATTATCCTTACCTAGTAACAAAGGGGAAAAAATGACCATTTCAGAAGGAAAAAACATTCAGTTTCAAAAATATTGTTGGCTCTAATCTTACTTCTTATAATTTTAGGATTTAAAATATGTAAGATTTAAAGATAATTCACTTTTTTGGTAAAATGTGTAGGAATCAATTAAAATATAATAAATTTTTAAAGCTTACCTATTAAAATTTTGGTTGCTACATGGCTGTGCATATTTTTAATCTATCAGTTTCAGTACTTGTGTAAATAAAAATATTCTGAGGGTTTCTTATCTTCAAATTGGATATTTTAGGAAGTGCCTTCCAGAACATAAACCAATGCCATGCCTTTCCTCTATCCAATATATGTTTAGTGTGTGTATCACTGTTTCTCACATTTTTTTACTGTTATTGTTTTAATCAACCAGGTCTTCTTCATTTTAACTTGTATACATAGAAAACCAATTATAAAAAAAGGGGAAATATAAAACAAAAAAATTCATACAGTTATGCCTTTAGAGGGAGAATTTTCAAACAGTTACAAATCAACCAGCTGTTCAAATAAATAATGTATGTTGCAGCTGGCTCCTGCATGGGTTGGAATGTCCAACAGTAGCAGATGTCCCAGTTTTATAAATATACTAGAGGAAGGTCCTAAATTGAGATTGAAACAAATTATGATGCGAGGCTACAAGTGAACATTAGATTATAGAAATAATGGGTTGAATATATTTTTTCTAAAAATTTCCGTAGACATCAAAGTAAAATGATGATAAAACATATGAAAATATCCTATAGCCTACAAGGGAGTGAAGTGATCCTTACATTGAATTTTTTTTTTTTGTTAAAAGATATAAAAAAATATCCTACAGTCTCCCAAAGACTGAACCGATCTCTACGCTGATTTTGTTTGTTTTATATAAGCTCTTTTCAACTCTATACCTTCAGGAGAATGTGTTTTGCTGTTGTTGTTTTTCCAATTTAGAAATGTGTTTAAAATCTAGAGTAAAAACAATTCTGACAATTAACAAGGATCTGTCTACAGTAACACTTGTTATATGATTTAAATGAGGACCTTCTTGAGCCTGGAACTGCTAGCACATGGCAAGATAAAAAATCTCAAAGCAGGGGCGCCTGGGTGGCGCAGTCGGTTAAGCGTCCGACTTCAGCCAGGTCACGATCTCGCGGTCCGTGAGTTCGAGCCCCGCGTCGGGCTCTGGGCTGATGGCTCGGAGCCTGGAGCCTGTTTCCGATTCTGTGTCTCCCTCTCTCTCTGCCCCTCCCCCGTTCATGCTCTGTCTCTCTCTGTCCCAAAAATAAATAAAAAATGTTGAAAAAAAAAAAAAATCTCAAAGCAAGTAATTAATGAAAACTTTAAAATCTGATACAAGCCCTGTCCTCGAGAATGTCCACCTAATAAGGAAAGAAAAATTGACCAAACAACAATATTTTAACCCCTTCAAGGGTTAAAGGGAAGGGTACCCAAGAAAGCATAGATGAGTAATACGGTACTGAGCGAGAAAAAAGGTCAGAGAAATTCTCCATAAGGAAGATGATGATCAAACTGTTCTCAAGTCTCAATAGATACTCAATGAGTAAACAACATAGGGGTAACGGGAAGTGTTCTAGACAGAAGGATTAATTTGTGCAAGGTCATGTATATTTGAAGTAGCATAATAAATAGATTTACAATGAGTGAAATACAAGGTTGAAAGTGGAAGCAACAGATTGTGGGGAAAGACAAGTGTGTCACAGATACCATTCACTATGCTGTGGAGTTTGTATTATATCCTGTAGGCAATGGATATCCACTTCAATTTTCTGGAGGAACACGCATTGAACTTTTTTACACTAAGAACGTAAAATTCCTTCATTTCACTGTACTGAGAATGAAATAGAGGGTGAATATGCTGGAAGTATGCATGTTAAGACACTGACGTCATCCACATGAGAGAAGATGAATATTTGAGCTAATGCAATGAGGATGCAGACCATATCCATACTAAGCCCGTCTATGCCTCTTCAATGACTCTAAATGAAAGCCAAACTCTTAGTCTGAGCATGAAGTTTTTCAAGTATTTCAACCTATCTTCTTCCTTTTTAACTTACCGATTTCCACCTATGCTCCCATACCAACTCCATTTCAGTACACTGGACTAGATCAATGTTCCAAAATAAGATCTGATCATCCCCCTACCTGTGTTATTCCCTAAACTTTTCAGTCACTCATCTCTATCTAGCAAAATTAATTGTAGCTCTTCTTTAATACCTTTCAGAACGCTTATGCTTTATCCCCTTTAATTCCTAGAACAATATCTTCCAAATATTTATCTTCAATAAATGTTTGGTAAATTTCATCAACACTCTTGCTTTAGTATGTGAGGAAACTCAAATTCAGAACAGTTGTCTTGTTTATGCAGGATAAAAGAGCTAGCTCATGGCAAAGTCAGAATTCAATCCAAGACTTTAAAATCCCAGGCTACCTCCTTCTCAACCATACTATGAGACTCTTAACTTTAATAGTCAAAGTGCCTCCACCTCGAAGTTCCTCTGGCATTATCAACTCCAGAGAGTCAGTTCCAAGTTAATGTACTTCTCAACTATTTCCCACTCACATGCTCTTGCCAGTATCTGTTCATTAAATTGCCAATGACAGTCATCTAGATTTAAAGCCTCAGAATCAGGTAGAATTTATCTGCCCCCACCCATTTCCATCTAGGACTTCACAATTATTCCCCTCGTTTTATCAATTTCATCTCTGTGGTGCCTCTTTGTTTCATTTTACTTTATGACAGACTTTTGAAGTAAGATCCTGTTGTCCCTACTGCCATTAAATTCACTCTTTTTACGATTTATTCTATATATGTCAAGACAAACTAATCTCATGAAGTACAATGTTAGCCAGGCCAATGCAATGGTAAAATAAAGTTTCAAGGCCAATGAACAGTATTTTGAAGTGTTGAGCTAATGCAATTAGTCAAGAAAATTAAATATTTCAAAGTTTACCTTGATAAAGATACAATATATTTTCTTTGGGCATATTTTTGAAACAAAATTACCCCATTCTCAATAGTGTAATTATCAAATCTATTCAATACCTGAAAATTATACATACAATTATACTAAAAATAAACTTAAAATCAACTACATGCAATTACATAATATAGGAAAATCATAGTCCGTAGAATAAAAAGCTCTAAGTGGAGACAAATTCCATTTTCTTGAGATATTGTAATAATGGCATATAATTGAAAATTAATATATAATGAAATTTTAATGCTCACCGTTTTTTATTGCTTTTGCTCAGGAAATGAGAAAATTTTAAAGTGAATACAGAGGAATATATGTCCCAAAAGCTGAAGAATGTTTGGAAAACACAAAAAATCAGTAGTGTCCTACCAGTGAAGTAGTGTACCACTGCTCTGTTACAAATTACCGCAAAATTAGGTGCTTAAAACAATGCTCATTTATTACCTCACAGGTAGTAAGGTAATAACTTCAGGTTAGAAGTTCAGCACAGCTTATCACAGCACAGGCGGGTTCTCTGCTCAGAGTATCACAAGACTAAAATCAAAGAGTCAGCTGGCTGGATTCTATTTGTAGATTGGGGCTTTCTAAGCTCATTCCTGTTAACTGGCAGAAACCAGTTCTTTGTAGTTAGATATAGAAGTGAAGTCCCCCTTTGCTGACTGTCACCCAGGGAACACTCTCAGTTCCTACAGACCATTCTTGGGTTCTCAGCTCATATGAATAATGGAGTTCAAACATTTTCATGACTCTGTGTGTGTGTGTCATGACTGTGTGTGTGTGTGTGTGTGTGTGTGTGTGTGTGTGTGCTTGCAGTCAGAGAAAACTTTGCTTTTCTCTGGCACATATGACAAGGTTATGTCCATCTGAATAAGGTCCCTTTCTGAAAGTCAGCTGTGCCACATAAGGTTACAAAATTATGGGTAGTATGATAGCATATTCACAGATTTCATCCATACTCAATGGGAGGGCAAGAGTCACCAGAGAACCACCTTAGCATGTTGATATCACAACCAGAAACTGTACTGCGAAAACAAAATAGAATGATACAGCCAAAGGGGGGGGGGGAGATCTAAATATCTCAAGTAAATTAATGTACAAAAATGGTACACCTCCACTGAGTGGGAAGAATGGCTTATTTAATAAATGTGGGTGGGATGACCAGCAATGTAATGGGGAAAATATGGGCTAATCAAGAATATGGGCTTCTTAGACATTCAAGTGGACATATATCAAGTGGTCAATTGAATATAAGAGTTCAGGGGAGAGATTTAGAGTAGAAATAAAAATTTGAGAGCAGTATGAGCTTAGATAATATTTAAAAGCACCGAATTGAAGGATAACGTATAGAAAAGATCATGGCTAGAGAAGTAAAACCTCCCTGGTATTTGAAAGAAGGTTGAATTAAAAGGTGCTTGTGAAAAGACATTATTCAGTATTCTTTTAAAAATCAAGAAATTCTGGGTGGCTCAGTCCGTTAAAGCGTCCAACTTTGGCTCAGGTCATGATCTCATGGTCCGTGGGTTCGAACCCTGCCTCGGGCTCTGTGCTGACAGCTCAGAGCTTGAGTCTGCTTGGGATTCTGTGTCTCCCTCTTTCGCTGTCCCTCCCCTGCTCACACATTGTTTCTGTTTCTCAAAAATAAACATTTAACGTTTATTTATTTTTGAGACAGAGCATGAACAGGGGAGGGTCAGAGAGAGGGAGATACAGAATCTCAAACAGGCTCCAGGCTCTGAGCTGTCAGCACAGAGCCCAACGCGGGGCTCGAACTCACGGACTGCGAAATCATGACTTGAGCTGAAGTCGGCCGCTCAACCGACTGAGCCACCAGGCGCCCCAAAAATAAACATTTAAAAAAATAATAAAATCAAGAAATTCTATTAAGCATTAATCATCATATTCATATTAGAAAATGGTGGATTTATTAAAGTAATGTGGCTTTATCAGAGTGCATGATATTTGAGATTAATCAACATTAATTTCCTTTCAAAGAATAAAATCAAACTACAATGTTTTCAATAAATTCACACTGTCTAAAGAAAAAAGTGCCAGAAACTTAACATGGCATTACACAGTTCTAATATCTGATCCTTCTCATCTTGTTGGTCAACATCCACTGTAAAGTTTCTGTAACAATCATTAGTTTATAATTTTCTTGTGAGTATAATGTGATATAATAGCCAGAGATGAGCTTGACACATTTCATTGCACATAACAAATACCCACTAACCATTAGATATTATCTATTACTTATTACATGTATAGTCCTGGTCAACCTGCCAGAACTCCAGCCAAATTATTTTATTGTCTGATCATGCCTTGTTATTTTAATTCTAGACTACTATCAATGTGCTTCACTCCATCAGGAAGATGCTCCTTACATTTTGTGACATCTCTATATGTACTATCCATCCGTCACAGTCCTGTTGAAAGAGTTACATTTCCTTTTAATCATGTGTAAGATTTCAGTAAAAACCCTTGGTTTATAATAATACTTTGGCCCCGAAGCAATTAGGGTATTGCCTTTGGTTTTTAAGTATACTTTCTCCATAGAAGGAGAGGCAGGCAACATGTCTTTTATACTTTTGTACTTCTGTTATGTTTGGGGAGTGGCTGATTACATTTTTACTTTGGACTTTACTATGATTACTTACGACTTTTCTTATAGCCCTATTTTGAGCTAAAAAAGCTTTGAAAATAAGAATTTTAGCCTTGAATCCAATGTAAAATTTGATAAACTAGCATTTGATAAATGCTCGCTAAATTAAAGCTGAAACACAGTGACAACTTCTGTGCCTGAAATTTAGAACTAGTATTTTACAACTTATATAAGACATGCAAAGAGAAAAAGATTACTGCTTCCTCTGTCTGGTCAACTGCGATCCAGAGTTGGTTTTCCAAAAGTATGTAACTAAAATCCTTACACTGAAAACTAATGACAATATACCCACAGAAAGAAAGACAAGTTTGTCTTCATAAAAATTTCTACAAAATGATGAGACATGGAAAGATTGTTAAAAGTGTGGCAGTTATTCAGTATCTTTCTTTTGCCTCCTTTATCATTTGCTCAAAAAACCTACGAATCTACTCCTATTGGTCCTCAAACCATAAGATTCCTTTTCTTCGTTTGTTTGTCAAGAAAACCAATACTCTTGCCCAAGATGCAGGTCACTGTGTATACTCCAGTTATGAAAACATTAGTGCCAGGCCAACAACCTGGATCTGATCACCAAGTTTGCACTGATGGGTGATGGTGCAGGAAATTAGAATTATATGTTACTTCTCACCAACACACACGTTACCCTCTTTTACCAAGGTGAGATGTGAATGTATAGCGCAGGCAGAGGTAAAATGTAGCATGAGGAAAGCATATGTGGTGCCAGGGTCAAAGCCAATGAGTGATGGAAAATCAAGTATGTAAGAAGTAGCCATAACATCTCTTTCTAAGCATGTTTCACATCCTTGCTTTAACTCTTAAAATATATATATACTTTTTTTTAGCTTATTTATTTTTGAAAGAGAGACAGAGAGTGGGAAGGGAGGGACAGAGAGAGAGGGAGAGACAGAATGTCAAGCAGGCTCCAGACTGTCAGCACAGAGCCCAATGTAGGGCTCTAACTCAAACCATGAAATCAGGACCTGAGCCAAAACCAAGAGTTGGATGCTCAACCTGTTGAACCACCCAGATGCTCCCAAATTTGTTTACCTTTAATAATCTTTAGGTCACCTTTTTTAGTTTGAAAATATTACAACATCTCCCCTTTGGGACTATTCATAGAAAAGGAGACTGCCATGTCTGCAGTCCCACCAATTACGACAGTAGTACTGGGTTTAGGATCCATTATTCTAAACACATAATTTTCGTCATTACACTGTTATCTTTATTCATGTAGTCCAAGGCCTTTTCTGAAACAGGTGCTATTTGTTGAACCCTATTTGAGGTAGTACTTACATTTGCCTCTAAAAGAGGAACGTAATAGGCATTTTATTTCAAATGTATTTTAAAATAAATAGCTTGGGATTACAAAGTAGTAACGACGTACTGTGAGATGGGGTGCTGGTAGATGGCCACATTTTGTAAAGCAACTCTCATACCTTGGTTTTAAATTGGAAGAGCAACTACTATTTTTAAGACCTAAGGAAAACTTACAAAGGCTGTTAATATAGGGATGGGTTATTATTACAGCTGCCTATCTAAAAGACAAATAATTGATTGACAAGTTAACACCTGTAAATAATGCCTTGAGAAAATTCTGTTCATTAAGGAATTGCTAGCTGATGTTATTGCTACTCACATTCAACCAGCGATAGGTACTATCATCCCCAAATAGACAAATCATCTTAGGATCAACAAGAGTATATGGGGATTCCTTTGCAAATCAGATTCTACTTAAAAAGAATTTACCCAACCCACGAACACATTTATGCTTCAGGGTGTTTCCATCTAATCCTTTCCTTCTAATCCATGTCCATGGAATTAAAATGAGAAGCTTTTGCACTTTAATGAATGCACAAATATAATATCAATATTTACTCAACAATATTGTTTAATCTTCCCAGTGCAAAAAGAAAATGGCCAAACTCATTTCCATTGATAATTACTCAGCATGTCCTCAATTAGCTCCCACCTGTGTTTTTACACCTTTGATAAATATAATCGGTTGGATAATTAAGCGTAACTGCATATATACATATTATGTCCTAATGCTCTGACAAGAAGTCATGTATTAAATTTGCTATTTGAAAAAAAAATCAGCTGGCCTGAAACCAGAAAATTCATAATATGTTAACAACAAAAAATTTAACAGAAATGGTCTTGTGATAGGTCGAACAGAATAGTTTCCTGAATGTCACAGGTAAGAAGAAACTATGGTCGCTTAACATGATAGTTAGATGAGTTATGCATACATTTTTTGTGACTGAACTTAATAGAATTTTATTTAACATAAGATTAATAGAATTTATTTAGCATAGCTAGAAAAGGTACAAAATTTAGGCTTTTGTTTTCATGTATTTTTGTTTACTTTCTTGCCTGAAAAAATACCCAAGCCTTTCTCTTCTGTTTTTCAGAATATTATGCTACTTCTATAAAGAAAATTAATTCTTCCAGGCTATTCATGGGGATCGTAGCCCTAACCCCTTGCAACTTAAAAAAAAAATGATATAGGGTGCCTCGGTGGCTCCGTTGGTTAAGGGACTTTTGATTTTGACTCAGGCCATGATCTCACAATCGTGAGACTGCACCTCGTGTTGGGCTCGGCAATGAGCATGGCATCTGCTCAGGATTCTCTCTCTGCTCCTCCCCTTCTTCTGCTCTCTCTCTCAAAGTAAACAATTTTTAAAATTAGATATAAAATTTTACAGTTTTTAAAAAACGTTTAACACTGAAGAAGAGTTACTTATAACAGGCAAATCCTGTGTTTGGTTCTCTCATCCCTAAATAGCCAAATCATCTTAGGAGCAACAAGAGTATATGGGGATAAACACCTGTTATCCTAAGCTAAGGAGGCTTTCCTGTAATAAAAAGAGAACTGTATCTCAAGCCAAACCTCAACAACGTACAGAATCTAACATTTGTTTGATTTAATATTCTGAGTCTTAATAGACATCTATGGATTCAAGAGAAAAATGTTGTACTTTATAATCAATAAAGTTTGAGTAAAAGCAGACATTTATAAACTAAATTGGCATTTTGGGGTTGGGAGATAACCAGTGTTATTTTAGGTAAGTCCACTTCTCCTTATTCTTTAATCAAAGAATGAGGAAATCATTCCCCTTGAACTGTTCCAACATAAATATTAAATAAACTTATAATAAGCTACTGCCCACAAGCATTTAATAAATATCTACTAAGTTAATGGTTAGAAGAATAAATTAATCATTGAATGATTTGATTAGATCATGTATTACTGCTTCTAGCATTTTCCACAGTTTTCCCCCTCGGTATCATTTTAATCAGAATGACTCTGAGAAAAGAGATGTTACTGGTCAGCTTCTTGGGTTTACTTCAGCTAGATTCATTAAAGCAGAGTATCTACAGATGGTGGTTCCCAAGCTGTCTTTTTAAAAGGTTCTGAGATGGGGCGCCTGGGTGGCTCAGTCGGTTAAGCGCCCGACTTCAGCTCAGGTCAAGATCTCACGGTCCGTGAGTTCGAGCCCTGCGTCGGGCTCTGGGCTGACGGCTCCGAGCCTGGAGGCTGCTTCCGATTCTCTCTCTCTGCCCCTCCCCCATTCATGCTTTGTCTCTGTCTCAAAAATAAATAAACGTTAAAAAAAAAATAAAAAGTTCCGAGGAAACTCTTATGTAGAACTCTTGTGTAAAAATTCAGAGGGTTTTTTTTTTTCCTTTAAGGTATAAATCCCAGAAAACAACCTTTCACTCCATCTTCCACTGTCTGAATCAGAGAAGCCAAATGTTTCATAAATAAAACTTTGACAGTCCAAAAAAAAAATGCACAGTAACAAATTACTTTTCCTGGAGTTTTATGTGATTTTTTTATTAAATGTTTCTCTGTGTATGTGAAAGCAAAGTCAGTAAAGTTGACATCACCTTTTCAGTAAATAACACACTTTAAAGAAATTAAATATGTTTACTAATATTAATATAAAATAGTTCACAGTATCAATACCTATTGTAAGTTGCAATGAATCTCACCCATCACTTATCTGTTCATCTGGCAAAATGTTAAGTAGTTTATGTTATATTTGGAAAAATGAATTCCCTATGGGCAGAGCTCAATAATCTTTGTTGTAAGGGCTGATTAGCGCTATCATCACTCAGGATGCGACTGAGCTTTCACCTGCCATACTGTGAGAATGTCTTCGATTTCCTATATTCCAGTTGTTAAGGCTACATTGTAAATGGAAGGAAGCAATTAATAAAACAAAATTCATAGTCATCTTCAACTATTTTATCACTTGAAGACAAATAGTACCACGTCAATGGGCATCAAAGTAGCCCATAAACATTGGACAAAACACCTTAATATGTCATCCACAAGTTTACAACATATATTCAGAAGTCATCTGTTGTATTCTCTAACTATGACTTCCCTTCCTATAATGGAGTGACTGCATTTAATGCCAATCATGGCTCTTTGGTTAATAGATCTGTAAAGTTTAAATTGTGTTTTATATTAAAAAGACAGCTGCTGCACATATATTAATCACAACTGAGTTGCACAAGTCAAAAATAAATCATGCTGTCTCAACCCTGTTCCTTCTCCTTGCTCTGATATATGTTCATCTTATAAATTTAATGGCAAATACACAGGTTAGAAGTTGAAGTTATATATTATTTAAAGTCCAGAGCAGGTGGCAATGGGAGATAAACCATGAGTCTGTCACCAGGGGTTACACCCAGTCAAGCACAAACTCTCCATGGGATGCCATGAATGTGGCAGCCATTTGCCGAAACTCTCTAGAAAATTTGAGGGGCATCCTTTTTCAAAAGTCAGAGTTTTTCCAGGCTAGATAATTGCAGAATGTTTATGTTTGTATCCCCAGAGTCATATTTTTTTCAGTTTCCTGAGCTACATTTTCAATACAGATTAAATTCTGTATTACTCCTTCGTATACTCATAGGACTTTCTAATGCCTAACCCATGAGTTGTTTATGTGTATTTCAGGATTTCTCTTTCTTATTAACAGACAAAAAAAAGAAAAGTTAGAAGATTTGGCTTTACAAGTGACATGTTGTTGCCCTGTCACCAGGGTCTTCTGAGGTACATACTGAAGTCTCCCAACATTTTTTTCTACAAAAAAATTCCTCAAGAAAGGGCATTAAAACAGAAGGAAAAACAGGCTGTAACTTCTTTGAATGTATGCCTTAGATTATCAGCAAGAAGGCCACAAAAAGGAAAGAAAAAACTATGCCAAAGAACAGTGGTATTCATATTAATATTGTTCTCTTATTTTGATAGCATTCTTTTTTTTCCTATCAAATAAAACATTTTATACAACTGGGGGAAGGAAACTGTACCCCTTTCCACTTTTCTTTCTTTTTTAGAATGAACCTTATAATTCACATAATTTATCTTTCTGGTTTCACAGATTAGGAAAATGATGCGAAGTAATCTTTTATCTAATTAATTTACTCACTTCTCTACAACATTATTCTTGTAATAAGAAATATCCTTCACATATGAAATACACCCATTCTTAATTTCCTAACTTTTGTTATTGTAACATATACTGATTTAAGAGTTGGTTTAGTCTAAGACAGCAAGAAAAAACAGCTTTTTAATCAAGAGGTTCATTTGTGAATATGAAATATTTAAAACTGCTAGCAGCATGGATCAGTTGGTTTCAATTTGCATTTAAGTAGTAGAAACAACAAGCCTGTGTCATTAAATGATTTGGAATTCAAATCAAAATCAAATACACAGAGTGCTATTATGTTTAAGAGAGGTCATATTTTTGAAGCATTCTGTTCTGTATCTACAACTCTCCTGATTACTTACTATTCTAGATTTGGATCAATTTTTAATGAATATAGCTGTCTTCAGACTTGAACAATCAAAGATTTTTGAGTTTCACTTATCTCTCTTCAAGAACTCAATGAGTGAAGATTATACATTTGTGGACAAGCCTTATTTGGGCCCAATCTTATTTTTATTTTTCACTTATTTGAAGTATGAAAGCCTGATAATCCACTACATCAATAACCACTGGTAAGTTAATTACAAACAGTGATTGGTCATGACCTGCCCCCATCACTCTAAAGGCTGGACTAGATATTGGCAATAGATGCTTGAGATGATGTAATTTTTTTTTATCTTATATGTTTTTTAAAAGAGGAGGATTCCATTTTACTAAAAACATTTGATCCAGTATGATGATTTTTCAACCCACCTAATGGATTTTCTTGGTTTGAGTTTGTGACATACACAAAGAATTAGCAACCATTACCAAGGTTTCTTGTCCAGCAATAGTGGTTCAAACAAACCTTCCAAAACATATACATATAGCCGAACATTCAATTATCACTTTATATACCTAGAACGGCAGGGCACTAGGCCCTTTGTTTTTAATGGTAAAATCATTTTAAAGAAACAGACTGTAATTCTTAAAAGAAAAAACGAAGGAGGTAAGTTTTGGTTTCAATTTTTTAAATTCAATGGATTGCCAATATTTCTAACTAGGAAGATTTTGTGTTAGCTTGATAGGACACTAGTCATGTTGGATCTCTGGCTTAATGCTTGTCATCTGTAAATTTATGAACAGCAACATTTACTTTAGGCCCATCTGGTCTTTGAATGATATTATAACTTAATTTCCACTGGTATCAATTGTGCTGGATAGCAGCAGTTAAAACCAGTCTTTGCTGCATTCAGCAATCTTCCTTTCATGCGTGATTACTGGATCCACCATGGAATATGCCTCGACTAACCTACCAGGCAGCCAAAAGCCATTTTCTGTGGCTACTCAAAATAGTAAAATCGATCTAAAGAAACTGGTTGCATTCTTTCAATTATAAACCTAATTTCTCTGTTTCTTCTTTGGCAGAATGGCAGATGTGCAACAACACTGGTAAAAAACAAAACAAAACAAAACAAAACAAAAACATTTTAGGGGAAACCATGACTGTCTATCAAGCCCACAAATCAGACTTAATTTTCCCTTGATGGGGACAATATTCAAATCACAATGTATTTTGTTAAAGTATCGCCTATCCTCTTGTTCAAATGACAGGGTTGCAGATTGAAAGCTCTAAATGTGACTTTCTCTAAAAAGGAAAGCCAGTTTAATATCCATAGCTTGGAAGAGAGGAAATAGGTCGAACTCTCAAACCAGACCCCAATTCCTTAGCATCTGGAATGTATGTTTACCTTTTTGATTAAAGTTCCTTCAGAACTACTGCCAAGGTTAGCAAGTGAAAAACAAAAGCAAAAACACCACGCGTACACATACATTAAGAAGCAAGCAAAATCTCTTTGGAATGGAAATCACAGCACTGATCACAGAATAGTCAAATGACAGACTGCAAGAGCTACAGATTTACCCTCTATAAGGACAAACCAAGTTCCAACTACAGATTTACCCTCTACAAGGATAAACCAGGTTCCAGCTCTGCCTGACTCTAAAGACCTATTAAGTAAAAATGTTGGAAAATCAAGCATGACTTACAACTAAAAATAAAAACACAGGTGATTTACAAACAACTCTTCTGAATGGCATTCATACCAAAATTAAGGTGATCTTGTAATAAACCCAACAGTGGCCATGATTTCTACCATTAGCCAGATGAGTACTACCTTCTCTCTAAATGACAAGAGATAAATTCATTGCATTTCCATTTGTTGATCAGCTGCTCACATGCCAGTGCAGTGAAAATGCAATTAAGTGATTTACTTAGTTTCTTACCAATTACATCTACCAAGAAACTACAACACTGAGAAAAATAAAAATTAAGGTACAGATACTCAAGGTACTAGTTCCAAATGAAAAATTCTGAACACAGCCAAAACAAACTTGCACACGTGCACACACACCATAAATGCAAGTTATTTGGCATAATTTGGAAATTCGTTTTTTAAAAGTTTTAGTCAGGCTCATGGCACCATGAATTTGATTCTCTAGAATGTTGTAAGAGCATAGGTTTGCAAACTATGGCTTATAGGATAAATCTGGCTCCTACCTGTTTTTATGACTGGTGGGATTAAAATACTTTTTTACATTTTTATACATATATGATAATATAAGGACCAAAATAATATTCTCAGTTTTGCCTCTTGGTACATAGAGCCTAAAACATGTACTTTGTGACTCTTGACAGAATGTTTGTCCTAGGGGTGCCTGGGTGTCTCAGTTGGTTAAGCATCTGACTTCAGTTCAGGTCATGATCTCATGGTTTGTGGGGTTTTTCCCTAGAAAACAGGCCTGTCATCAGTGAGAACGTGCTTTCTTACAGTTTCATACTGAAGAGATTCAAATTAAAATTTTGTTAATACCATTGTCTTGTTGACAAGTTACATTTCACTACCTTATTTTCAGACATTCAAGAAAAAGAGGCAGAACTGATGACCTCAGAAATCATATGAACTTTCTTATTGCCTAATAGTGACCCTGCTATTTTTGGAGGAATGACAAGCTATTAATAATCAATAGCTGTGGAGAGCAAAAGTGGGACTCTCAACTGAAGGTTAAATGCAATCTTCTTTCCAGTCTGCAAGAAAAATGATGTTATAATCTTGAGTTTTTATATGGATGACAGAATACTGGAAAGCTTCATGTGACAAAATGAAAATATACCTAAAAATAAATGGGATCTAGTAAATAAGTAAACCCCTAAATCATACACAAAATTCTCTAATACCATCTGGAATAGTGGTTTTTACATTTTGTGGAGTCATGATACTCTGAGAGGGTGATGAAATCTATGGACACATAAATTTTCTCTAGTATAAATGGACTTCATTGCCTTTGCTCTCTCAGTTGAAAATGTTATCCTGGGATAAAACAGATAAAATAGAAAGTACACATCCCAATATTTGAGAAAGAAGAGGAAAAATATTATAACAGCATATTCTCATAAATCAGAGAGTTTCAGGTAAAAAATATTACTTCTGTTATATTTCAATATTATATAATTCTATGCATTATACTTTGGTAATATTTCTGCAGAAAAGAGAATACTACATTTAAGTTCTCAGATCTGAAGAAAACCTTTAAAATATCTTCATATGTAAATCAAATTGTTCTATGTTGACACAAAATGAACCCCAATGGAAAATATTTGGTACTTCAAATGTTTCTCCGTAAATTAAAAAGTTTACCTATATATATATATCATTACTAGTGTTAGGAGACATACATAAGAAACACTTTCCTGCAAAAATCACTAGAGAATCATGCACATTATAGCATTCAATCAAAGGAGACCCTTTAAGAAACAAGAAATTGATGCTTAAACTTTTGCATCTAATGTGAAAACTGAGATTGCAAAATTCCAAGTATTGCTTTGATCTTTAAATCAACATAATTAAGAAAACCTGCGTCATTTGACTTGCCCAAAGTGGTTTGACTCTAGATCTTACAGATAAGTGAGGAAGCAAAAAGTACATAAAATTTAGTAGTTTTAAAATAAAATAAAATGGAAACCAGGCTTGATAATCCTCCAAACACAAAGAACCATTTAAGCCATGTAAGCCAATTCTACCCAGCTTATTATAGGAACATAAGCAAACTCAGGGGTTTTCTTTTGTAAATTCCTCTGATAATCATAAAAGAAGCAAGTCATCTTCCCAAGATGGTCTCTTTTAATCAATTACCTGCTGTCTGAAAACCCCCATTTTAATAACAAATCATTGTAAAGGTTCAACAATTTCCTCATTTTCACTTTATAAGTCATGTAGTATTGTCCTGCCTCTAAGCTTCATACCAGTTTTGAGTTTGAAGTATCCTTGCTCTCAAATAGCTTCTCACTGAACCCAATCAAATATCCATATCAAGTAAAGCTTTCTGAATTTTCTTTTAACAGTAGCAAGCTAACAAAAATTCCAGACTGATTTCATTTGTTTTAAAGTTTTCAAGTTGATTAAATTTTTAAGTATGGTATTGGGAAGAGGTCGAGAAAATAAGATTTTCTTTTTAACTTTAGTTATTTTGAGCAAGAGAGGGCACAAGTGGGGGAGTGAAAGACAGAGAGAGAGAGAGAGAGAGAGAGAGAGAGAGAGAGAAAACCCCAAGGAGACTCAGCACTTCAGTGCATAGTCTGATGTGGGGCTCAAACACACCAACTGTGAGATCATCACCTGAGCCGAGACCAAGAACCAGAGGCTTGACTAACTCACCCCTAAGACATTCTCCCTTATTAAGTTTATTTATTTTGAGACAGAGGGAGAGTGCGCATGCACACACAAGCATGAGTCGGGGACGGGCAGAAAGAAAGGGAGGGAGAGAGAATCCCAAGCAGGTTCTATGTTGTCAGGACAGAGCCTGATGAGGGGCTCAGTGTCATGAACAATGGAATCATGACCTGAGCCAAAACCAATAGTTGGATGCTTACCAACTGAGCCACCCAGGCACGCCAAGATTTTCTTTTTTTAATGAAATGATTCAAGGAATATTAAGTGGGGGTGGGTAGCACACAAACAAGATGACAGATAAACGCATGCCAAAGAAAAATGCTTAGAAGTGGTTCCTTTATGTAGGGATAACAAGATTTCAAATCTATCTAAAATTGAGACAAATGTTTATTACAAATTAGGAACTACGTTCATCTCCAAACCAGCTCTCAACCTCACCAACTGATGAAGTATAATTATTTAATACCTATTGCATTAGACCACAGTAGGTAAGTCTAGTGATTGATCCTCACAAATGAAATCTTTATTGCTAGAGAAAAACAAAACTATGGGAACACAGAATGGCCATAATTTCCACTGAGGTCTCCAGGCTAATTATTTCAAACCTGAATAGCAATGTTCATAATCTACCTATTAGTTGCCAACGTATTAATTCACTATGAAAATGTATTTGCAATGGAACATATCCAGAAAATTTAATAGAAATGGATCTCCATTAATGGTCTCACTAAGGTGTATATTACCATCAATATCACAATCAGCTTTTGTGGATAACTATGATAATGCTGCCTGCTAGTCCAACCAAAAGATAAGTAGACAAGCAGTGATGCCAACAATAATAATCACCCATTATTAATATACTGAAGGGGAAATGTCCTTCACAGTACAACTTTTTGTTGCACTGTTGACAAGTTTGTTCTTATTGACGTGCCATGAAAATATACAATAGCTGTACGCCCCACCAGCTTTAATATAGTGAAATAAAAGATAGAAATCACACATGAAGGCATGCATAACAGAAAAAGATTGTATCTATAAACCTATATTCATTAAGATATATGGATAAAGAAGTATATATAAGGCAATCTCAAAAGTCATAGTATATTTATAAGCTTTAGATGCTCTGTAAAGAAGATCTAAATACTGAAGCAATATTTTAGGCTCCTAGAAAACAACAGCAACTGATGACCAAGTTGTATAGCTGGAGTCTATCCATCCCTTTCTCCCCTCTTCCTTTTTTTCTTTTTTTCTTTATTGCTTTCTTTTAATACTTATGATGGACCTTCTTTATGCTATGCCTTGTTCAGGATGCTGGGATATATTTTTAAGAACCTAGAGGGTGGCTATTAAATTCTCAACCTTTTAATGACTCCCTTCCAATGAGGAAAGAGACCCGTAAAAAGTCCAAAACAAAAAAAAAAATGCATTAAGTTTAGGAAAATATGTATGATGCCAGATAAAGTAAACACTATCGGTAAGACAAAGGAAAGTAAGAGAATAGAGTAAAATGTATGGGTTGTGAGAGGAAAATGTCAAAAGAACACTTTGCCAAAGAGGTGACATTTTAGTAGAGATGTAAATGAAGATCAAGTCATGTGATAACCTGGCAGCAAAGCATTTCAAGATCAAGAAATCCCAACTAAACCCCTTTCTGTAATGGGAATGATCTTACTGTGAACAACTAGACAAAGGCCATGTGGCTTACCGGAAGTGAATGATAGCTGCAGGACAGATAGTGAACATGGACAGATGTGCACAGGGCTTTGTGCCATGATACGAACTTTTGATTTTATCCACTTACTATGGCTATTAGGCAGAGATCACATGATAGACAACTGTTTGCTGTTGTTTTTGTTTTTTCAATCAAACTGCAAGTTCAGAGGCAAGATTCAAATGGACATAGGCTCATCATTTCATAAATCACATTTTGATAGAGACTATAAGAAGTATGGTATGCTTAAGTCCTTTGGGCTACATAGGAACACTATTACCTAACATAAGCACAATGCCTTTCAGCCTATAAAATAGATCTGGTGCATCATCCAATTTCACACTCACAGCATTTTAGAGTACACAGATATTTTAACCCTCATTTTACATAGGAAACAATGAAGGCTTGAATTTAAAACAAATTGACCACAGTCAAAATCCTAATATAAGCAGTCCTTTTTATTTTTTTAAAGTTATTTATTTTTGAGAGAGAGAGAGAGAGAGAGAGAGAGAGAGCGAGCATAAGCAGGGGAAGAGTAGAGAGAGAATCCCAAGTAGGCTCCACATCATCAGCTCAGATCTCAAAGTAGGGCTTGAACTCACCAAATGTGAGACTATGACTTGAGCAGAAACCAAGAGTTGGACACTTAACTGAATGAGCCACCCACATGCCCCCAAAGCAGTCCTTTTTGAATTAAAAAAAAAAAAAAAAAACAAGTATCTATAAATAAATCACTAGTAGGAAATTCCACCCAAATATGAATGGGGCATGGTAAATATAAAATGAGCAAAACAACTTTTAAGTTCATCTCTGTGAATACTCACCATGGTCTCTTCTGCTCTATTTACCGCAGGCAAAGCCTTTCTAAGGTAGACCTTTTATCTTTCACCTAAAATCCGGTTTCTTTGGATGGGGAATATACATCAAACTTCCTAGGAGTTTTCTTCACAGCTGTGTCTAATCCTCTTGGTTAGGTACTAATGTGAGGCATTACTGCACTCACTGCTATCTTTTAAAAGAAAACAACAATCCCAAGGACTAACTTAGACATAGGAGGATTGCCACACTTTGAAAGAACATGAAGATGTTTAATTCCTTCTTGCTCATTATTTTACTATGCCTGGGAGCCAGTGTAATGATCATTAATATTAGGAATATACGGTTTTGTGACAGTATTCTGCAAGCCATTTTTACCTCTATCCATTTCCACAATTACAGCTCACACAAAGGTTAAAAACATATCATAGACATGTTATGTTTATTAACTATGAAAGTGCAGACATTAAAGAGTATCTAGGCCTAGAAGTTAGAATGACCTTGAAGTATCATATGTGAGTACTACACAGATACTTCCGGAACATGTTCAATTCTTGATCTCATCAATAAGTACATTCTGGCTTATGGGATCAAGCAAGGTTGGTTTTAGTTTTTTTGTTTTGTTTTGTTTCGGTTTGGTTTTTTTGGCTCAGTCTCTTACCTTCTATCTCCTTTTAGCATGAGGACACCAGAACTCTCCTTATAAGAGGTCTATTTCATTGAAAAGGTTATGATATCCTTTCTCTGAAACATTATAAGAGAATAGACTTTATCATAAACTGATAGGTGTACAAGTCTAAAGTACTTACAAAATTTTATGTTAATGTCTAAAAGATTTTTTTAAAGTTCAAACAAACATCCCATGTTCAACAACTCTAGCTACTTTAGATATTGTATCATTTTACTAGGTGTCTCCTTAAGTAAAAATGAGCTGTCAAAAAGGTTCTTTACTTTTTTTTTTTAATTTTTTTTTTTTAACGTTTATTATTTTTGAGACAGAGAGAGACAGAGCATGAACGGGGGAGGGTCACAGAGAGAGGGAGACACAGAATCCGAAACAGGCTCCAGGCTCTGAGCTGTCAGCACAGAGCCCGACGCGGGGCTCGAACCCACGGACCGTGAGATCATGACCTGAGCCGAAGTCGGATGCTCAACCGACTGAGCCACCCAGGCACCCCAAAGGTTCTTTACTTTTAACTGTCTTTACAGGTTAGCCAAGAAAAAGCAAGCAAGGCATAAAAACTACACCACCATCTGCAAATCTCAAGACAAAATCCACTGATACTGTGTAGATATGTCATTGTTCCTGTGGATCACTTTTATCACATTCAAGAGAAAGCTGTGGTTCACTGATTTTGATTTTATTCCTTTACAACTCTTAAATTATGTGCTGTGGGTTTTTTCTTCTGCCTTATTAGATATAATTGGCAAATAAAAATAAAACATGTTTCATATGTACAACATGATGATTTAATATTTGTATATATTTTCAATGGTGACCACAATCAAGGTAATTAACACATCCCTCATCTCACAGAGTTATTGAATGTGTGCTAATAACAGTATTTATTTGCTTACCAAATTTCAATTATACAATGCAGTATTAATTATAGTCACCACGCTATACATGAGATACTCAAAACTAGCTCATTTCATAAATGCAAGTTTGTATACTTTGACCAGTAACTCCCCATTGAGCACCACCCCTGTCCTTGCCAATCACAACTCTACTTTCTGTTTTTGTGAGTTGGATTTTTTTTTTACATTCCACATGAGATCATAGAGTATTTATCTCTCTGTGTTGTGTTTACTTCACCTAGCACAATGCACTCCAGGTTCATTTCTGTTTCTGAAAATGTCATGATTTCCCTTTTTTAGGGAAAGGCTGAGTAATATTTACATATACATCACACACATTTGATCCATTCATCACTCAATAAACATTTACAGTGTTTTCATATCTTGGCTATTATGAATAATGCTGCAATGAACATCAGAGTGCAGATATATCTTCAGGATGATTTCATTTCTTTTGGTTATATATCCAGAAATGAGACCATTGAGTCATATGGTAAGTATGATTTATTTTTTTTAGGAACCTCCATTACTATTTTCCATAATGTATATGTCAAAAAATCAAGCAACCTAGAAGAAATGGAGCAGAAACATACCATCTTATAAGACTGAATCAGGAAGACACAAAAAATCTGAACAGACTGATTACGAGTAACAAAATTGAATAGCTCGTCAAAAAAACTCCCAAACTTAAGTCCAAGACCAGATGGCTTCCTAATTCCATTCAACATTTAAACAAGAGTTAATACCTATTCTTCTCAAACAATTCCCAAAAAATAGAAAAGGGAGTGATGCTACCAAATTCATTCCACAAGCCAGCATTACTCTGATACTGAAAGCAGACAAAGACACTATAGAAAGAAAGAAAAGAAAAGAGAAGAAATTTAGTTAGTTAGTTATAGGCCCATCATCCCTAATGAACATAGATACAAAAATCCTCAACAAAATATTAGCAAACTCAATTCAAGAATACATTAAAAGCACCATTCACCACAATCAAGTGGGATTTATTCCAGGGATGCAAAGATGGTTCAATACCCACAAATCAATCAATATGGTACAGCATAATTAACATAATGGATAAAAATCATACAATCATCTTAATTGATGCAGAAAGAGCATTTGATAAAATTCGGTATCAATTCCTGATAAAAACCCTTGAGTGGTTAGAGCTTTCTTACATAGTACATATTTTCTTAGTTTGTACTAACACATTCTCTTATTACAAAGACAATTTACTGGAAGGATCTTTTGATACTTAAATCATTTGAAATAACACAAACAGAACTACACATTTTAAAAAATCCTCATTTGTGTAACAAAAAAGACAAGTTAAACAACAAAAAACTTTCCTTTCTTACAGGTGGACACTGAAGCGGACCTAATTCGGTTTTCTTTTTAAAAGCCTCTGAAGACAAAAGCAGCTTAAAACCTAATTAAGATGTCATATATGACAAACCCACAGCTAACACCAAACTCAATGGTAACACAGTTGAAACCTTTTTCTCTAAGATCAGGAACAGAACAAAGATGTCTACTCTGAACACTTCTATTCAGTACAGCAGAAGTCCTATCCACAGCCATCATTCAAGAAATAAAAGACATTCAGATTGGTAAAAAAGAAGTAGAACTGTCACTATTTGTAGAGGGAATGCTATATACACAAAACTCTGTGCACTTTACTAAAAAAGGTATTAGAGGTAATAAATGAATTCAGTAAAGCTGCAGGGTACAAGATTAACATATAGATATCAGTTTTACTTTTTAAGTCTATTTATTTATTTTGAGAGAGAGACAGAGAGAGAACAGGGGAGGAGAAGTGAGAAGGAGAGAATCCCAAGCAGGCTCCACACTGCCAGTGCACAGCCCAATGCAGGGCTCGAACTGACAAACCGTGAGGTCATGATGTGACCCGAAACCAAGAGTCAGACACTTAACCAACTTAGCCACACAGGTGCCCCTGAGTTGTACTTTTATACACTAACAGCAAAGTAGGAAAGAGAGAAATAAAGACAATAATTTAATCTGCAAGGACTTCAAAAAAATAACCAGGAATAAAGTTAACCAAGAATATGAAGGATCTGGCTCTAAAAAATGTAAGACATTGATGAAAGAAACTGAAGATGACACAAATCAAGAGATATACCATGCTCACAGAGTACGAGAATTAATATTGTTATATTATCAATACCATTGAAAGTGATTTACAGATACAATGCAATCCCTATCAAAACACCAGAGACATTTTTATAGAAGTAAAACATTCCTAAAATTTGTTTGGAATCAACCATCCTGAATAGCCTAAACACTCTTGAAGGGAAAAAGCACAAAACTGGAGGTATTGCAATCCCAGATTTCAAACTACACTACAAAACTATAGCAATCAGAAGAGTATGACATTTGCACAAAAATAAACACATAGTTCAGTGGAAGAGAATAGAGAGCCCAGAAGTAAATCCATGCTCACATCATCAATTAATCTAAGACAAAGGAGGCAAGAATATGCAAGAGGGAGAAGACAGTCTCTTCAATAAATGGTGCTGGGAAAAATGGACAGGTACATACAAAAGAATGAAAGCTGACCACTTTCTTAAACCATACACAAAAATAAATGTTAGACCTGAAACCATAAAATTCCTGAAAGAAAACATCTGCAATAGTCTCTTGGACACTGCAATTAGCATTATTCTGGAACTGTCTCATCAGGCAAGAGAAACAAGAGCAAAGTAACTACTAAGACTCATCAAAATAAAAAGCTTTTCACAACAAAGGAAAAGATGCTCAATATCACTAATCATCAGGGAAATAGAGATTAAACCCACAATGAGGTATCACCTCATACCAGTCAGAATGACTAGTATCAAAAAGACAAGAAATAAGAAGTGTTGGCAATGATGTGGAGAGAAACCCTTGTCTATCATTGGTGGGAATGCAAGTGGTACAGTCACTATGGAAAACAATATGGAGGTTCTTCAAAAAATTAAAAATAGAAATACCACACAACGCAGTAATCCCACTTTGGTCATTTACCTGAAGAAAACAAAAACACTAATTTGAAAAGATACAGGCAGCCCTTTGTTTATTCCATCATTATAGAATAGCTAACAATATAGAAGTGACACAAGTGTCCATTGATAGATGAGCAGATAAAGATGGGGTGTATATACATTCGTGATGCAATATTATTCAGCCACGAAAAGGAATGAGATCTTGCCATTTATGACCACATGATGAGCCTAGAGTGTATTATGGAGAGTGAAATAAGTTAGACAAAAAAGACCAATACTGTATGGTTTTACTTATATGTATTATTATTTTTTTAAAAAAAAACACAGAAATAGACTCATACAAACAGAGAACTAGTGGGTATCAGAGGAGAGGGGTGTGGGAGATGGGTGAAACAGGTGAAGAGAAGAGGTACACATTTCCAATTATAAAATAAATAAAGCCTAGAGATCAAAAGTACAACATAAGAATACATCCATTAAATTTTGTAATTACTTAGCATGATGACTATGGTAACTGCATTTTATGCTGAGCATTTTGAAGTAAATACGATGGTTGGATCACTATGTTGTACACCTGAAACTAACAGGGTACTGTATGTCAATGATACTTCAAAACAGTGGAGGAAATAAAAATAAATACGTTTATCCCACAGACAACACATTTTTCTAAGGACTGTAAGGGAAGAATCATTATGTTATATACTGTCATGGTCATACTTCACAGAAAACAGAACCTGTACAAAGTCTATACTGCACTATTTTGGTTAAAAAAATGTTCAGAAGGAGAGATGACTTCAGGCATAGCAGAGAAATGAGGTAGAAGGTATTATGAAAATTTCCTTTGGGAACTATTGGTCCCTTCATATTTTTCCCCGTTGACTCATATACAAAGATTTGAGCTAGCTATGGGGCTAAAGCAAAGATTAGTGTCAGATCATGGAAGGAGAAATGCACTCTGAATACACATGAAATCAGTGGGATGACCTGAAATAATCCTAGAAAAAAATTATGTGAACATATCAAAAGAGGAAAACGAAACAAAAGTTATGGAAGAATGAGCTCCAGAAGAATTTCCCGACTAGCTTTTGAGCTCCCTACATAAAGTCAGTTCTGTCCCCACACTTGTTTTAATTGGTCAATTTGTTCCAACACCATTCAAGTAACTATGGAAAAAATTTTAGCAGACCAATAATTTTGTGTTTGCTTAAATGTCATTTTGTCTGCAAGAAACCCTTGGCAACAGGAGCATCTAGCCAGGCAACTGCACCTAGCTTATAGAAGTGTGTAGGGATACAGGATACACATACAACACCACCATCTCAGTGTGTCTTATGAGCCATGCCCAATCACAGATGGTGTTACAGCTCTCTAGTTCACTTCATCCTCCTTCTACCATTGCAAAATAACTCATAGCTGACATGCTTCCAACTCCCACACCATAAGCAAACTTCAGGTCTTTTTAAAAAATGTCAAATGCTACATTTATTGTAGTATTTCTCTCCCTCTCCCTCTCTCTCTCCATATATATATATATATATATATTTAAACATTTTTAACATGTGTAACAGTATGCAATTTTTATTAGGTTCCATTTTTGGTGTGTATGCCACTGACCAAGTTTTTGAGGTTTGTGCTCATATCCCCAATTTCCCTATAATCCCTATAGGGTTTTATTATATCATTTTGCCTAGCAGGTAAACATATGACCAGAGTATATGGTCATGTTATATTAGAACTGGCTATACTGAAAATTGGCAATTCCAATGCTACATAAACTATTTAAGAAAAATTTGTTCACCCATACTTACGCAGTACTTACTACAAAAAAACACTAAGTTAAGCATTGTATCTAGCCAATATAATCAATATGAGTAACCAATGGGATGTTGATACAAAATTTATCTATGGGGAAGCTTTGGGTTTTTTATTATTTTTACCTATAGAGGTTTCTTTTTAGTAAGGACAAATGTGATATTTTTAAACTCTGCTTTTTTCAATATACCTTTAAAACTTTTTAAATTGGGGCACTTGGGCCGGTTGAGCGTCCAACACTTGATTTTGGCTTGAGTCATGATCCCAGGGCCCTGAGATCGAGCCCCACAATAGTTTCTGTATTCAGCATGGAGCCTGCTTGACAGTCTTTCTCTCCCTCTGACCTTCTCCCCTTCTCCTGTGCACACACACTCTCTAAAAGAATCATAAGTAGTAAATAAATTGTTTTAAAATTGTTTTCTATATTGTCAAGTTGAGATTAAGAACCTCATATTTAGGGGTGCCTGTGTGGCTAAGTTGGTTAAGTGTCTGACTCTTGGTTTCTGCTCGGGTCATGATCTCATGGTTTGGGAGACTGAGTCCCACATCAAGCTCTGTGCTGACAGCACAGAACCTCTTTGGGATTCTCCCTCTGCCCCACCCCTGCTCTCTCTCTCCCTCCTTTTTTTTTTTTTTTAACTATGAAAAAGAACCTGATTTTTAACTTGCAATAAAAGTGTGTGACTTAATTTTTTTCAAAAAGGTCAAACTGCAAGCATCTGCCAATAAAGTAATAAAACCTCAGATCAAACCACTGACCTCTAAATCTGAACTTAATGCCAAAAATAATTACCAGCAAATAAGATTTAAATAGAAATATACTTTCTATTTCATTTAGTAGAATTTAAAAGTAAAACAGCTATTCAACATAGTCATGTCAGATTATTCTAGCAATATACTAAAATTTTAGCATGAGATATCAGTATCATTGCCATAAGTACAATTATGTGAACCAGAAAATGAAAACTACGACTTCTATTCAACTCAAATGTTTTTGATAAGTTCAATACCATTCCTCATTAAAAAAAAACTATTAAAGAGAATCATTGTTCAAATCAGTCTTACACTTAGTTTAAAAATAATAGAAATTCCCTGTTAAAGGTGGAAATCTATTTCAGAATAATTCTTCCATTCTGCAATTCCTAAAATACATAAGTGATGATGCCAACACAATAGCTATTAATAGTAGAAATTAAGTACATTGCAAAAATGTTCACTTAAAAAGTAAAAGTAGAAGAGAACCAACAAAAAAATATTGACATAATTTGCTAAAGTCCTGCCTGCTTTCAGGTACCAAAGAAATAGATAATTCAGTGGGTAAGAAAATCACTAACCATACTATTAATAATAATAATAATCAATGAAAAGCAAATCATAGCTAGCTTGGAATACACTTTTAAATACACAAGCTATGGATCTTTATGGAAATGTAAGCAGAACACCTAATTACACAGAGATAAAAAAAAATACCTTGTTATTTGATGGGAATAAATTATTTGTAAATGTATTTATTTTTTCCCAAAGTAACACTCCAGAGGACTGGAGATTTAAAATAAATCCAGTAAAATTATAGAGCAGTTCCACCAGAAGAATTAACAAACATAAATAGCCAAGAATATTCTGTAACAATGACAAATAATTTGTATTACCTAATTTTAATGAAAAAGTTTCACAATTACAACAGTACAGTAGAAAACAAGCATATCAATATAAATAGAAGACATGATATGGCTTCAACAGGGAAGCTTTTATTTTTATTTTTATTTTTTTAAATTTTTTTTTCAACGTTTTTTATTTATTTTTGGGACAGAGAGAGACAGAGCATGAACGGGGGAGGGGCAGAGAGAGAGGGAGACACAGAATCGGAAACAGGCTCCAGGCTCCGAGTCTTCAGCCCAGAGCCTGACGCAGGGCTCGAACTCGCGGACCGCGAGATCGTGACCTGGCTGAAGTCGGACGCTCAACCGACTGTGCCACCCAGGCGCCCCAACAGGGAAGCTTTTAGAACTATAACATTTAGAGGCACCTGGGGGGTTCAGTCGTTAAGCACCCAACTCTCGGTTTCAGCTCAGGTCATGATTTTGTGTTTTTTGAGTTCAAGCCCCACATCAGACTCTGTGCTGAAAGTGTGGAGCCAGCTTGAGATCCTCTCTCCCTCTCTCTCCTTCTGCTCCTCCCTCCCTCCCTCCCTCTCTCTCTATCAAAAATAAACAAATCATAAATAAATATGTAACATTTAATATGTGATAAATAAACCACCAATTCAGTAAAAAATACATTGTTTAGTAAACACTAATAGGGAAATAAATACTGGTTAGGAAAAGAATCAGTATAGGTGTTCAACTCTCACAGTACCCTAGAATAAGGTCCAGATGGATTAAAGTACTGAACAATTTTTGTTTTTTTTTAACTTTTTAATGTTTGTTTATTTTTCAGAGAGAGAGAGAGAGAGAAAGAGAGCAGAGGAGGGGCAGAGAGAGAGGGAGACACAGAATCCTAAGCAGGCTCCAGGCTCTCAGCTGTCAGCACAGAGCCCGATGTGGGACTCGAACCCACAAACCGCAAGATCATGACCTGAGCCGAAGTCGGACGGATAACCTACTGAGCCACCCAGGTGCCCCGGAACAATTTTTGTAAATCAGCGATGTTACAACAATAAAATACTGAAAGATAAAAAAACTAAAATGAAGTATTTGAGGAACAGTCATGTGTCTGTTCCCTATATAAAATGTATGTTTTTAAGCAATAAGAGTATATAAATCACAAAAATTTCCTAAATGTTTGAGATGAGCACTAGGTGTCATATGTAAGAGATGAATTTCTGGGTTCTACTCTTGAAGCCAATACTATACTGTATGTTAACTAACTTGAATTAAAAAAAAATTTTTGCTTCCTATATTCAAAAACTTTGCAAAATAGATTACTGAGAAATCATTGAGTACCTAAAGATGAAAGGCCATTTAAACAGAGTCTTATAATCAAGATCACCAAAGAAACATGGGTAAAAGCATTGACCAGTTTATAAAACATTAAAAATAATGGACAAACACAGACTATATAAAAGTTTACTGCTAATCAATGTAAACACAAAGCAAAACAATCAAAACAAGATTTTACTTAATAAATCAGCAAGTACTTGCAAATGTTTAATAATAAATACTGGTGACACTGCAGTAAGACACACACCCTCTCATATTCTGCTAGTGATGTGCTACATTACCTTATCATAGTGACCAAAACCAAGTACCACAGCCTAGGTGGCTTATACTCTGGAAATTTGTTTTCTCACAGTTCTAGAGAGTACAAGTAGTCTGAAATCACGATTTAGCAGGGCTGATTTCTTCTAAAGCCTCTCTTTTAGGCTTATAATGACCTTTTGCCCACATATTCACATGGTCTTCCCTGTGTGTGTGTGTGTGTGTGTCCTAATTTCTTCTTATGAAGACATCACATTAGATTAGGACTTCATTTTACTTTACTTACCTCTTTAAAGACCCTGTCTCCAAATACAGTCACACCGTGAAGTACTTGGGGTTAAGACTTCAACACATGATTTGGGGGGGTGGAGGCACAATTCAGCCAATAATGGGTATCGACGTAAAAATTATGCTGACCAAGGAAGACTATTCAAAACTATCACAATAGGAGACAGACACCAGAGTTCAATGTGAACTCCACGCTGACACCAAGGACTGAGTGGGGGAAGACTGAGATCTTAGGCTACCTGTGTTTGCTAACTGGTTTCACAAAAAAAAAAAAAAAAAAAAAAAAAAAAAAAAAAAAAAAAAAATAGGTTTCTGTCCTTATCTTCAGGACAGGAGATAAAGGCCCCATTTTCCTTGATGATTACATTTAAAACGTATGATTCTCAAGTTTTTGAAAAAACTATCTGCAGGTAGTAACGGCAGCAAGAGGACTTTTTATAAGGCTTATATTTCAAAAGGCACAGAAAGAATGTACAGTTACAAGCTTTCTACAGTAAAAGCACTAAGAAAGGGAATTTAATGGCCTGGAGTTGTAAAGAAGGTTGTCTGAAGTTTAATCAACCTGAGGGAAACATTAGCCATCTTAGTAGGGGTGTGGGAAAGGGTCACTTTTCTCTAACATTTCTTGTAAGCATTTTGAAGTATCTATCAAAGCTCTCATCAACTCTTATCTTTTGAACAATTCATTTTGTTTTGGGATGCTACTCCAAGAGGAATACTTTGTGTGTTTTCAAACCATTATTCGTAATAGTCAACTGTAAACTGCAATTTCCAAAATACACAAATAAATGATTCTGATACATATTTATCAGAACATAGAATCTAACTATTACCAATAGGGTTTACTAGAATTTTATCATATATAAAATGCACGACTTACCTTTAATTTTTTAAATGTTTATATTTTAGACAGAAAGAGAGAGACAGAGCATGAGAGGGGGCGGCGCAGAGTGAGAGGGAGACAGTGAGCTGTCAGCATAGAGCCTGATATGGGGTTTGAACTCACCGACCATGAGATCATGACCTGAGCCAGATCACGATCTAAGTCAGATGCTCATCAACTGAGCCACCTAGGTGCCCCGCACGATTTATTTTTATTGTTTTAAAATAAACAATACAAAGTTGTATGGCATAATCCCATCTGCAAAATATTTTACCTATATACATATGCGCACGCAAACACGCATGCGCGCGCGCGCGCGCACACACACACACACACACACACACACACACACACACACACAGAATCAGTGATCAGGGCACCTGGGTGGCTCAATTGGTTAAGCATCCTACTTCCGCTCAGGTCATGATCTGCAGTCCCTGAGTTCAAGCCCCACATCGGGTTTTGTGCTGACAGCTCAGAGCCTAGAGCCTGCTTCATAGTCTGTGTCTCCCTCTCTCTCTTCTCTTCCCTCACTCACACTCTCTCAAAAATAAGCATTAAAAAAAAAAAAGATAATCAGTGATCAGACAGATCTGAAGAACATCTAAAACATTTACACTAGGCATCTGTTATAGAAATATGACATTTTTACACTTATTTTTACACATTTCTATTTTTAAAATATAAGCAGGTTCAGAACTAGTAGAAATAACATGATAGAGATATATCAGCTTAAAATAAAGAGCTTGCAGAAGAGCAGAACACTGACATTAGTGAAAGGGACAATTTGTAACTACAAAAGAAGCCTCTTTGGCATAAAGATTACTTTAGACTGATTTTTTTTAATCTAAAGGAGGGGTGGGCACCTTTAGGAGAGGTGGGTGGGAACCACTGGGTGGTTCAGTCAGATAAGTGTCGAAATCTTGCTTTCAGCTCAGGTCATGATCTCAGGGTTCATGAGTTTGAACCGCGCATCGGAATCCATGCTGCCAGTGCAGAGCTTGCTTGGGATTTTCTCTCTCTTCCTCTCTGCCCCTCCCCTGCTCATGCTGTCCCTTTCCCAAAAATAAATAAATAAAAATAAATTTTAATATAAATTAAAAAATTAAAAACCCCAGAGGAAAAGCACAGAAAACCCAGTAAAAGTTACCCTTTTAAAAGAGAAATTTATAGTAAGAACCTCCATTTGTCAAGTTATGTCCCTTCTGTACCAGAAGAGAAAGATGACTTAATCTCTGGAATCTCAACAGTGGAGCAGACACTTACTTACATCTCTAGGACAATACCTTTGTTTGCTGTGCTTTGCCTTCACTGGTCCCCAACCCCAACATTATCATCTGGCTTTAGCTCGAGATGGTATTTGGCATGGTGGTTTGAGCCATTTCAAGGGAGTTATTCTGTTTTCCAGGGTCTGTCTGATGTATACATGAGGTATGTATTTTATTAAATTGCTGTTTTTCTCCTGTTAATCCACCTTTTTATTACAAGAGGGTCTCTGGCTCTGCATATGTTCCGAGAACATACTAAAAGCCCCCATCCCACAACCCAAGCCAAGACTGTGCTCGTTCCATCCAACATGTACTCCATGCACTGTACATAGATGTGCCGGAATATTTTAAATGGGTGTTTAAAGTATTTAAGGGTTATTTATAGTCTCTAGGGAAAGAAAATGTAGTGGCTCATTACAAAGTGTAATTTCTATAACATTTATTCTTTATAGGTTGCGAACTTATGTGTCACTAGAAAAATGCCCAAAGAATCTCAGATAGTTAGTGGAGTTTAAACACAGTTCTTTGTTTTTATTGTAAATATTCTGCCAATTCAAATAAAAATTGCTTTAGGTTTTGGTCAGAACACGGTGTTGCCATCTTACAGTAACCTTCTAACCATTCTCCTTTTTTATTCAAAGGAAATCTGGGCAAAGGATTGGTTTAGTGAAAATTTTACTAAGTTAGACCCAATATATATTATTGCTTAACTCTTTGATGACACGTCTGTATAAATAGGTATAAACATGTGGAGAGATACAGATTCACAATCCAAACTGATGACAACATAAAGCCAGTAAGAAAAAGAATTCAGAAAAAGATAAAGACTTGTGTCAATTTTTCTTTTTTAGATTGACCCAATCAATTCCCTTCACCACGTACCACTTGCCCCAAACCACAGTGTTCTGCCTAGCTTGACCAAGTGATGTCTTCTGTGGATTAAAAATGAAACTTGCAGCTGCATCTACGCCCTTCAGTCAAGGCTCATTTTTCTTGAGAATGACTAACATTTAGTTTTGCATAAATTTGCCTAGCAGGCAGTTCCATAATATAGTTTTTAATAGTGTTAATGTCTATCGCCAGACATCTGTTTTAAACCTATCTTCTTTATTGTACTTACTCCATCTAATTGCATTATTTTGGTAAACAGAAGAAAGTAATTTAAAATGACATCTATCTGAATCAGTCCCAAACTCATTAGCTTTTTCCCTCCCCAAAAGACATAAAAACAGATGTTTTTGTTACTCTGCCCTGATACTGCATATCTTTTTATTGTGTAATCAATTTGCTTAATCTTTTCCATGGTCTGCTTTTAACTGATGTTACTACTTCCAATCTTAAACGATAGTTTTAAAACACTTACTCTTGAAATTTTTATGTTTTAACCACTATTAACTTTCAAATCTGACATCCTTTGACATGACAAGATGCAGAAATGCCTCCCAGTGAATACACCCGGCATTTGGGTCAAAGGACTTCAAACTAGGCAGTGGAATCCATGAACAAATAACAACCTCTTACGAAATTAACGTGTGCCACCCAGTAACTACCCAAAATTCATTTTGCCTTTTATAAGATGAAGTCAGACTAGATGACATCTCAATTCAAGGAGAGCATCCTGACTTTTACTGTGTGTATGTGTTGGGTGGGAAGGAGAGTATTAAAAGAAAACAGTGGCAGCAAAAGAAAAAGAACAGTAAAAACAAACAAACAAACAAAAAAAAACTGACCAAAAGCTAAAATGGATCACTTTTCATAAAGCCAGAAAGAAATAAATGGGTAAAAGATGAAGGTGTCAATAGGGCAAAGAGGCAATAATAATAATTCTTCACACTTCTATAGTATTTGGTAGTTTCCAGTATTTTTCATACATTAAAACTTGATACCAATGACAATTCTGTGATGGAACCAGGATAGATATTACTCTTCCTTTTTTTAATAATTTTGAAAAATCAAGGTTAAATGATTAAGTCAGATAAACATGAATACAGGAAAATCTTTATCATCAAATATTACTGACCCTTTGACCTTCCTGGGCCTCAGGACACTCATCTGTAAAATACAGATCCTGAAAAAACTTATCGTCAAAACTGTGTTAAGGATTTAAAAATATATATATATTTTTATATATATCTAGATTTATTCTATATATATATATATATATATATATCTAGAATATATCTAGATATATTCACATATATCTAGATATAGATATATGTGAAGTACTAAGACAATTGCTTGCCAGTCAATAAATGTTAGCTGCTATTATTATAGTCCATGCTATGACCAACAAAAGGAAAATACAGCCATAGCATCACTAACTCAGTTTACCTTCTCTTTATGGACTCCTGGAAGAATTAAGGAGACAAAAGGAATGTGTCAAAGTGACTTTAATGAGTAGTGGCCAACCAGTCAATTAAGGAAGCAGGATGACAAGTTCGAAGACCCTACACCCTCCCACCAACGCTGAGAGTGGTTAACTCCAGACTGGGCAGTCTCTTCCAAGAAGCAGTAGATACCCAGGATTTTCCCATTTACAAGGAATTTACATCACACTAATACGGGCTTTTGTTTCAAGACAGTGTTATGGAAAGTCATAACATGTGAATTTAATTCCAGTCTAAGAAATTGTACAAGTGTAAGCATGTAAGTTAATTACTTTCAATGTTGAAGACAGAATTAACTCACGTAGTAACATCTGGTGGGCCTATTTGCTTTTTCAAATTAGGATAATTAGAACTGACAAACTACCTTCATTCCAATTTCTCTTTCTCATCATCCTTTAGATTATTTGCCAGTTGCTTTTTGTTGTCACGGGTTTTTTTTCTTTCATTTTACTCAGCATCACTCAATTTGTTTTACACGATGCTATAGCAACTGTAATCATTACCATGCCACTGCCCATAACACAATTTTATATTATGTTGAAAGAGTCCTAATATGAAAGAAAGTACATAGAATTTAAATGGTCATCATCGTTATATAGTATTCATGAAAGACACAAGTTGCAAGACAAGTTTCTAAAAGACTTTGTAAAAGGTATTTATTCTAATCTTCCTAACTCTTAGAACGGGGCCTGGCATACAGTAGGCATTCAATAAATGCCTGTAGCATGAAGGACTCAATGAAGCAGTCAATTAACATGTGTTATTTTATGGAGCTACATATTGGTTAGAACACAATTATTTTCCCTTTATTTTACAAGTCTCTGTAACTGGTATTTTAATTTACAAAGTATTTTTTACATGCATTCCAATGTACATTCATCTCCCGTAGATGGTGTCCCTTGCATCTTGTGCATCCTAAAAATTCTTTCATTGCTAGGAAAAATGCTTGCATATATATAACTCTATGACCTATTCTTTATTACAAGTACAAGGATTACTCATTCTTATAATTTTATAATGATTTACTGGCCATTCTTTAAAACCAACATAATAAAAAGGGCAGTAGTATTCACAACAGTTGAGTATTTATTTCAACCCTTTAAAAAAATCACTTAAGTTTTCTGTGCCTAATCTTATCTATACAGTGTCAATAATTATCAGCTTGTTTTCTTTACCTCAGATAATTGTTCTTAAGATTAAATGATTTGTTAATAAAAAGCTAAATAAAATTATTAAATTAGAAAATATCTTTATGTGTTTCAGGATTTTATTCTATTTGTTTAGGGAAGAAAATATTTTAAATATATTGCTTAAATATATATTAAGGCAATTTTTTCCTTCAAAGTATTGAAATTTTTATGTAGTAAAAATACAGTACTATACTTGAGTAAAATAAAATTTAAAATGAAACCATCTACCTTAAAATACTGTTTTTACTTTAAGGTTATCTGAATTTATAAAATACAAACTCAGAAGGTCAGCAAGGCAATTAGCATTTTAATACACAGACCAAATCAATCAATTCAGGTAATATATATTCCCTAACATTTTTCATTTTTTCCATCTTTGTCCCAAAGTGAGGTTATATTTTCACTAGAATACTTGGGAATATGTCTGAAATCACTAAATAGAGATTTTAATACTGTTAAATACAAATCTGAGCCCTGTGGCAAATATTAAAAAAGAGAACTTCAACAAGTTATATTATACCTAAAACATATTTATCAGATGATGGTAATAAAACTTCACAAGCTCAATGTCACACTTTGTGGCACTAAATTTGAATACAAATACGAAGCTCTGTCTTACTAATTCCTCTTTAATATTTGTTCATTATATTTATACTTAGATAAGCTACTTTTGAAGATTTCCTAAGCATTTTTTAATCAGCAAAGCATATTGATTTCAAAAGGTTTAGCAATCTACCAAGTTTAAATGCACAAAAAGGAACTATAAATGGTGGTATTTCGGTGATAATGTTATTGAGATTATTCAACGTTAGAATTTACTCAGCTTTAGGTGACGTAACAACTGGAGAGTATAACAAACATCCTCCTTTCCAAGACATTAATGAAATGATTGGCAAAGAGATGAATGCAAATTGCAAGCAGTTGTGGAAAAATGTGAAATTAAAAGGAAGAAAATTAAGGCTAATGAATATATGACTGTTTTCCCTATTCAGTACCTTTGAGGATAACCTGGCTTGCCCATTAAAAATGAGTGTCTGTCAAAGCTGTTGCATATAAGCTGCTTTCCTGTTTTAAACAGGTGTACCAGATGGTAGAATTCACCATAGTCCTTTACCTCCAGAGTATAGTCAATTTTCATACAAAATCCTCCAGCATTTGCAAGCTATTTTTTTTATTCTAGAACCTAAAGGGTGTTTCAGGAAAAAAAGAGACAGAGAGAGAGAGAAAGAGAGAGAGAGAGGAGAAGGGGATTTATTCCTCACGAGTGTCTTTCAGTCCCATGGAGTAAGGGAAGAGTCACATTAACTATATGAAAGATTAAAAAATAGAGAATACACTCAAAGACATTCTCAAATCACAAACAATTAGTGCGCTTGACTTCCCTTGGCACCTTACCTATCTTCAAAGAGAAGTTTTACAGAATTTTTTTGTTGTAGTAAGACAGCAGGCCCTAAATGCAGTCAGTTGTGTTCAATCCCAAATTGATAAACCAAGACTTACTACCTAATCTAATTGCAGTCTCAGCCATGAATCGCTGAATAAAACAAATTTGATCTTTCAATTTACTCAGTTGAATTTCTATCACTTAACATTTGGGTTTAATCTCACTGGCCTGTAATGTTAGCTAAGAAAAAATTCCTTTCGTTCTTCAATGAAATTAAGTCCTCCTGTATGAACGTATAATAATTTAAAGTAACTACACTAAACAAGCTGATTCTATTACAAAAATATACATAGTCTTTTTTAAGTGGCCAAAATAAAAATCAAGCAAATAAGCCGTTTAGAATCCTAGTTGTGCCAGGCGCTGTGCCACTTTGGGAAAGTCTCTTAACTTTTTGTGTTTAAATTTTCCTGCCTACCGAATGGAGCAGAGAACATGCCATGAGGTTTAAATTCATTAAAACAAAGAACTTAGAAAACGATCTCATTCCTATAAGCACTTCAAAAATACTGGCTACGATTATCACAAGTAATCTAAAAATGTAGAAGGGAAAACAGCTCCTGTTCGCTGTCACAGTGAAAACCTTGCCTCTTTGAGGAAATCATTTCTCATGTACCATTCTACACCACTATTTATACTCATACAAATAAACATGTATCTAATTTTCCTTTATTACAAGAAGGTGGTCATATTGGATACATTTGATATAATTTGTTTTTTCACTTACTAGCATCGCAGGTAATAAAGCAGGTAATTTTTTGGAAAAGTTAATGATCCTTATTAAATTTTTCTTAAACAGAGAAAACAAGGACAAAGGAGTGAAACATGCCCTTGGTTAGGTTAACAAAAACAGCAAGATCCTTAAAAACAAATTCCAAAGCACAGTGTGAGGTACACAGATGTAAATACAACATTTAATGAGAACATTGTATGGAATGACGGTCTCGGGATGTTGGAGGCAAACAGAATTATCCTTATACAATTTGTCTTAATTTTTAAGAAAAAACAAACTGCTACATATGAGCCAGCAGATGTGACCTTAAATCCTCTAACAGGTTGAAGACGTTTAATTCAAACCTGTTATTCATCAAATAATAATAAAAAAGATCTGAGAAGGCTAACTTTCTAGCACACTATCCCCATTATTATGACTGAACTAAAAATTTTACAACACTACATTTCAATAAAAATTAACTTTTTGCAAAAAATAAATAAATAAATAAATAAATAAACTTTTTGCTTCTGTATTGGGTAATGATAGACTAAGCAATTCAGATAATCTTTCTCTCCTGGACAATTAACAATCTGGGAAATACATAAAAATCATCTTCTCAAAGTCAGAGAGATAACAAAATAGTGAAAAATTATCAGGCGAGGATCTGGGTAAGAGGTGAACCCATTTTCTCTGTGGATTCAGATGGAGAAGCTGAGAGACTAAAATGTGATTTTGATAGACCTGCTGAGCCTAGGAACAAAAATTGGGAGTCCTGTGCTCACCTAAAAGTTCCTGTTGAAACTCCTTGCTTTGACTGGAACAACAACAACAACAACAAACAGAATACGATCCACCTTTGAATCATTTAAATCACAGAAAGTGGAATAATTGATTTTGGGATTAAAAAATAGCACTTAGCAGAATGCAATATTACTCCTCTTTGAAGAAAGAGCATTTTATCGAGGGACTCAACACATTTGTACAAAAAAGTCTGCAAACACAACAATAGAAAACAAAAACAAAAAAAAGTCACATAAGGGAGATAACATAAACAAACTACACATACTCCAAATAATAATGTTATCAAATCTAAGCTTTAAAATAGCTGTACCTACCAATTCTATATAGTTAAAAAAACAATGTTGGGAATTTAGGCAGACAGTAACTTAAAATCTGAGTAAGAAAAAAGCACTTCTGTAGCAGGATTCTCACACGGAGAGATGGGACACCAAGGCTTTTCTGTCCAGGAAGCAACTTTATTTGTCTGTAGGCACAGGCTCAGTATGTTCGTATGGAAAAACTGAGCCCCAAATGCAGCAGGGTGCAGCCTTTTATGCAATTTCTATTTCTTTGTCTCCCCACTATGGTGACATACAGTCTGACTGGATACAGTTCAAGTTGTAAAGTCATGTCAGAGCTATGCATATGTGTATAGGAGTTGATTGGGCCACGTTGCCTTTTGTTCTGAGGAGTCCTCCACCAAAGTACATAGGAAGGGGCTCTGCCACACTTCTGAAATGGCACAGTGATCATGTCAAAAAAAAAAAAAAATCATTATCCAAAGGATCTGCAAGTACACTGAAAAAAGGTCAAATTTAAGTTTTTCTAAACTCTGGAAATTAACCAAAGTTTTGCAACAATCTGAAGAATGTATATTCAAGCCAAGTGGATGAATGTCATTAAAATTTTCAAGTCTTACAGTGCTTGAACTTGCCTATCTTTCTCTTCCTTGTTCTTTGGTAACTGAAAACCAACAGCCATGCACTCTAGTAGCTGTGAAAATAAGGAAACAAGCAACCACTGGAGGGGCAGAATAGCTCTAGAGCTTTGCAAATGCTCCATCTGCAAAGTAGCATTCTTTGACCTGCCTGATAGCTCCTGTTTTCAGAACTTGTCTTTATTTGACCTGATGTAGACTTCACTCAGTGTGAACAGTTTACTCCCTAACAAGATTTGTTGAAAAAAAATGAGGGCAATTGTTTAACACTGCAGATGACTCACTTTGGGTGCTGGGGGTAGAGTATGATACCAACTGGGACTCAACAAGAATCTGATCAAAAAATTTTAAAGAAGAAACTGGGAAACACCTTGTTCATACATGTCTTTGAAAATCTCTGATATAGCCTTGGGAATCCCAAAGACCATGCACATACAGAATTCTGGGCATGTCCAGAACAGACATGAGAAGGCCCTGACCTTTTTCTCTGGACGACCTTCAGGGTCTATGCTAGCAAGAAGTGAACACTATGACAGAATGTAAATTCTCTCATGAAAAGTTGAAGAAATGCTCTGATAAAAACAAAGAACCTCTTGGCATAGCCTAAAATACTTTGACTCACAGTATTTAAAAAAATATATTTTGTTTGATCACTGGCTAACCATAAAGCTAATGTAGCAGACTCTTCAATAGCAGAGCATAATGAAGGATATAAACTTGTAGACTTAGTCCTGGAACATCAGTAAATAAACCAACAGCAACAGCAGCAACAGCAGCAGGAACAAAGACCAAAATCAAAAGACCCTGGGGAGGGAGACACGTGTAAAAACAAAACAAAACAAACAAAAAACACAAGAATGTGTGGCACATTCATAGGATAAAAAGAAAAAGAGGGAAACTGTTCCTGAGGAAGTCTTTGTGTTGGATTCAGTAGAAAGCTATTATAAGCATGTAAAAGAACTAAAAGAAACCATGTCCAAAGAATTAAAGGAAATATGAGAATAATGTCTCACAAAATAGAGAATATTAATAATAGAAATTATTTAAAAGAGGCAAATACATGGGCACCTGGGTGGCTCATTTGGTTAAGCATCCGACTTCAGCCCAGGTCATGATCTCACAGCTTGTAGGTTCAAGCCCCTCATTGGGCTCTGTGTTGACAGCTCGGAGCCTGGAGCAGGCTTCAGATTCTGTGTCTCCCTTCTCTCTCTGCACCTCCCCTGCCCTCATCCTCATCCTCATATTCTCATTCTCTCTCTCTCTCTCTCTCTCAAAAATAAGTAAACATTAAAAAAACAGTTTTTAGAGGCAAATACAACTTCAGAGTACATTACCTGAAATAAATCATTCCTTACAGGAGCTCAAAAGATTTGAACAGCAGAATCAACGAACCTGAAAATACATCAATTTGTATTATCCTGTCTGATAAACAGGGAGAAAGAAAGAAAGAAAGAAAGAAAGAAAGAAAGAAAGAAAGAAAGAAAGAGAGAGAGAGAGAGAGAGAAAGACCCACAGAGTCATAACAGGAATCTAAGAAATACAGAGTACATATACTTTTAAAAGTAAAAATCACCAAAATGTGATGAAAGCCACTGATCTACACATACAGGAAAGTCAGTAAATCAAGTAGGATAATCTCAAAGAAATCCATACCTTGAGATATCATAGTCAAATTGCTGAAAGACAAAGAATCCTGAATGTAGTGGGAAACAACTTATCACATACAAAGGATCCTCACTAAAATTAATAGCTGAGTTCTAAAGTAAAACAATGGACTCTAGAAGGAACAGTGGTGACATACTCAAGATACAGAAAGAAAAAGACTGTCATCTAAGACTGCTATACCCTTCACAATTATCCTTTAAATGCAAAGAAGACATTAAGACATCTCTAGAGAAACAAAAAAATGAAAGAATTCACCATTAAGTGATTTGACCCATTAGAAATGCGAAATGGAATCATTCAAACTAAAATGAAAGGACACTAAGGAGTAACTCAGCATTAAACAGCATTATTAAGAATAACTACAAAGATAAACATAAAAAAAATGTAAGTGTTGTTTTTAGAATTCTTTTATTCTAATTAAAAAAAAAACTGTATAAACTAATAGTTACAAAGCTCTTTATAGCCTATAATGAAAAAATAAATTTGATGGCAATACTAGCATAAAAGAGGAGGAAGAAATGAAGCTATACTGGAGAAGAGTGTTATGTATTTTAGAAATTATTTTTGCTGTTAATATGAACTAGATTTTCTAAATTAAATTGTTAACTGTAGTTCCTGGGGCAGCTGTTAAGGAAGTAAGGAAAATAACAAGAAAGAAGAAATAAGAAAGGAGGTGGAGGAAGGGGAGGAGGAGGAGAGGGAAGACAAAGAGGGAGGAGAAAAAAGAAGAAGAAAGGAGAAATAGGGAGGAGAAAGAAGAAAGAAAGGAGGAGGAGGAGGAGAGGGAAGAGGAAAGGGAGGAGGAGGAGGAGAGGGAGGAGGAGGAGAGGGAGGAGGAGGAGAGGGAGGAGGAGGAGGAGAGGGAGGAGGAGGAGGAGGAGAGGGAGGAGGAGGAGGAGAGGGAGGAGGAGGAGGAGAGGGAGGAGGAGGAGGAGGGGGGGGAGAAAGAGAAAGAGGGGGGAGAAAGAGAAAGGGGGGGGAGGAAGAGAAGGGGGGGAGGAAGAGAAGGGGGGGAGGAAGAGAAAGGGGGGGGAGGAAGAGAAAGGGGGGGGAGGAAGAGAAAGGGGGGGAGGAAGAGAAAGGGGGGGGAGGAAGAGAAAGGGGGGGAGGAAGAGAAAGGGGGGGAGGAAGAGAAAGAGGGGGGAGGAAGAGAAGGAGGGGGGAGGAAGAGAAGGAGGGGGGAGGAAGAGAAAGGGGAGGAGGAGGAGAAAGGGGAGGAGGAGGAGAAAGGGGAGGAGGAGGAGAAAGGGGAGGAGGAGGAGAAAGGGGAGGAGGAGGAGAAAGAGGGAGGAGGAGGAGGAGAAAGGGAGGAGGAGGAGGAGGAGAAAGAGGGAGGAGGAGGAGAAAGAGGGAGGAGGAGGAGAAAGAGGGAGGAGGAGGAGAAAGAGGGAGGAGGAGGAGGAGGAGAAAGAGGGAGGAGGAGGAGGAGGAGAAAGAGGGAGGAGGAGGAGGAGGAGAAAGAGGGAGGAGGAGGAGAAACAGGGAGGAGGAGGAGAAACAGGGAGGAGGGGAGAAACAGGGAGGAGGAGATGGAGGAGGAGGAGACGGAGGAGGAGGAGGAGATGGAGAAGGAGGAGACAGAGGAGAAAGAGGAGTAGTAGGAGGAGGAGGAGACAGAGGAGTAGGAGGAGGAGGAAGAACAGACAACAACAACAAGAGAAATAAAATATAATGAAATACTAAACCAAAAAATGCAATAATGGAGCAATATAGGAATAAGAAAAACATGATACATATAGATAATTGTAAAATACCAGACATAAATCCTATTAATTATTTTAAATATGAATGAACTCAACACTCCAATCAAAATCAGAGATTAGCTGAATGGATAACAAAAGAATCCAACTATATGCTGTCTACAAGAGACTTTAGATTCAGAAACACAAATGGGTTAAACATAAAAGGAAACAACAAGATATATCCTGGAAATACTGAGCAGGAAGAGCTAGAATAGCTACAGCAATATCAGAAAAAAAAAGATTTCAAGACAGAAACTGTTACTAGAAGCAAAGGAGGTCATTCTATAGTGATAAAAGAATCAATCAGGAGACACAACAATTATAAACATACGTACTTAATGACAGTCTCAAAATACATGATACAAAAACTGATAGCATTCAAAAAGAAAATAAACAATTCAACAACAGTAGCTGGAAATTTCAGTATCCTGTTTTCAACACTGAATACAACTAGGCAGGAGATCAACAAGGAAATAGAACATTTAAACGACACTATAAAGCGAACAGTGCTAATAAACATCTATACAACACTCCATTTAAAGTTAACATAATGCTTATAGTCTATCTCACACCATTAAAAATAAAGCCTCAATAAATTTTAAAGGCTTTAAGTCATAAAAAAAATGTATGGAATGAATTAAGTATCCCTAAATTAATGTTGAAACCCTAAGACCAAATAGATGTATGTGACTGTATTTGCAGATAGAGCCTTTAAAGAGGCGCTTCAGTTAAAATGGGGGCACCTGAGTGAGCTCCAATCCAATCTGATTGTTATCCTGAAACAACAGATGAGGATATACAGAGGGGCACCAGTGGCATGCATGTACATACAGAAGGATGGCCATGTAAAGAGGCAGCAAGGGGAAACCATCTGTAAGCCAAGGACAGGCCTCAGAAAAAACAAACCCTGCCAACAATTCACAAATGTGTGCAAGTTAAACAGCACACTCCTAAATGACCAATGAGTCAAGAAGAAAACGTATGTGAAATAATGTTTTTAAATGAAAGAAAATGAAAACGCAACGTACCAAAACTTATAGGATGCAGCTAAAGCAGTAAGTGAAGGGAAATTTATAGCTATAAATGTCTGCATTAAAAAAGGAGGAAACATCTTAAATTGCTAACATAACTTATCCCCTTAGTAAACTAGGCAACAAGAGACTATTAAATAGAAAACAAGCAGCAGAATGGAGATAATAATGATCAAAGTAGAAGTAACTAAAATAGCAAAAACAAATGAAAAGCCAATAAAAACAGAAGTTGGTTCTTTAAAAAGATTAACAAAATTCCACATACCATAGCATCAAAAAGAATAAAAAGTGTAGGAATAAACTTAACCCCCCTTCAGAGGTAATTTAACCTCCTTTATCAGAACTGTGTAATTCCACTCAAAGAATTTCTCCAAGTCAAAGCACACAAACTGACTTCTGTTATAATAAATGGTACTTATCTACCCAATAATATATGCTCCACTAGAACACTACTTCTCAAATGGGAATCAGGACTACACCTGTTCACCATAACTTCACTTATCTTGGGTATTTACAGTAATCATTACAGATTTCCAGATATTACATACTACCATCCCATCAGTAGTTATATTTCCTTCAAAATAATATCTATAACTCTCTAAAATAAAATAAACACAGTATTTAAAAATTTATGAGATAATGGAATGTCTTTTCATCCTTAGTCTTCAAACAAAATTTTTATAGGAAGGATGAAACTGGAGATGATGGCTCAAAACCTATCCCAAACCTTAGAAAAAAATAAAAAATAAACACTTCTGCTCTGGAAGCCCCTCCCCCACCAAAATTAGTCTAAATAAATTTACTCGAGTTGTCATTGACAATTATATATTACTTAATTTCCACCTTCTCAGTGAAATGGGGGTTTATATAGCTATAGCTAATACTCTTTGTTACTCCTTTATAAATAATATAAGACATATAAAACAGTGTGTGACTAAACAAAATAAAGGTACCTTACTATCCAAAGCAGAAACAAATGGACTCTGGGACATATTATCAGTACCTGGGTTTCATAATCCAGCTACCTAACTTCAAAACCTATTTTAAAAACAACTTTATTTAATTATTTATTTATTTATTTATTTAGCATCTTGAGGTAGACCTGTATTGCTTTAATCTTTCCTGTTAGAACAGCTTTTGCTGCATCTCAAAGATTTTGGACTATTGTGTTTTCATTTTCATTTGTCTCCATATATTTTTTCAATTTCCTTTTTGGTTTCTTGGTTGACCCATTCACTGTTTAGAAGCATGTTATTTAGCTTCCATGTATTTGTTTTCTTTCAGATATTGTCTTGTGATTGATTTCATAGAACTTAAGTATTCAAAATTTGTAAGGAACCACACAAGATTCTGCATAGGCAAAGCAATCTTGAAAAAGAGGAACAAAGATGGAGGTATCACAATCCCAAATTGCAAGGTATACTACAAAGCTATAGTAATCACAGCAATACGGTACCAGTGCAAACACAGACATGGAGATCACTGTAGTAGAATAGAGAGCCCAGAAATACACCCACACTCTTATGGTCAATTTTTCTATAACAAAGGAGTCAAGAATATACAACTGAAAAAAAAAAAGACACTCTTCAACTAATGGTCTTGGAAAACTGGACAGCTGCAAGCAAAATAATGAAATTGGGCCCTTTCTTACATAATACACAAAAATGAACTCAAAATGGATTAAAGACCTAAGTGTGAGATATAAAGCCATAAAAAACCTTTAAGAAAACATAGGCAGTAATTTCTTTGGCATCAGCCATAGAAACATCTTCCTAGATATGTCTTCTCAGGCAAGGGAAGCCAAAACAAAAATATATTATTATGAGTACACCAAAATAAAAAGCTTTTGCATAGCAAAGGAAACCATAAACAAAAAGACAACCTCTTGAATGGGAGAACATATCTGCAAGTGATATATCTGATAAAAAGTTAATATGCAAACTGATGCAGCCATGTGGAAACAAGTATGGAGGTCCCCCCAATATTAAAAATAGTATTACCATATGATTCAGTAATTCCACTACTGGGTATTTACCCAAAGAAAATAAAAACTATATTCTAAAAAGATATATGTAACTCTATGTTTATTGCAACATTATTGCAATTGCCTGATATGGAAATAACCTAAGTGTCCATCACTAGATGAAGAAGTGATACGTGTACATATATGTATATATATGCATACATAAACATACAAACAATGGAATATTACTCACAGAAAAAGAATGAAATAATAATTACCATTTGCAGTAATACGGATGGGCCTAGAGGGTGTAATGCTTAGTCAAATAAGAAAGACAAATACCATATGATTTTACCCACATGTGGATTTTAATAAACAAAGGAAAAAAGACAAAAAAACCCCTCTTTAATATTGAAAACAAAGTGGTGGTTGCCAGGGCAGGGGGTGGGTAAAACAGAAAGGATTGGTGATCATTATATTCTATACCTGAAACTAATATAGCACTCTATATTAATTATATTTGAATTTTTAAAAGTCAACAAGAAAAACACAACACAGTAAACCTTTGGATGGAATGCTTTACTCACAAACAGAAGAGACAAGCAAGATCACCTTCAGTAGTGGGTGCTATTACCCACCCATGCCAGCCGGTCCCTCTCAGCAGATGACACAAGGTCACTAGCCTATATACCTCTATCTTGTGCCACAGAATGAAGGACTTGTCTCCTTCTCCAGGAGAAAGATACAGTAACAGAGTTGGCCCGGTGCCATGTGACATATATCCTTAGGCAGAACAAAGTACACACCAAAAGAGGAAAATATATTCCCAAACAAACCAAACCTAGCACCAGCTGGGAGAGTTCTTTATTTCCTGGGAAAAAAGCGTTTCCAGCCCAAAGCTCATTCTTATGTGGACAATTAGAGGTTGAAAGACTGACCGCAGGAGATAAGAGTGTCAGCTTGAACAAATCTTGAAAAATTTCTTCTAGCATTATAAAGTTACAATTATTCATACAAAATAATATTGGTGCAGAGATAAATAAACAGCGCAAAAACAGATTTCAGAAAGAGATCCATCCATACAGATATCTGACTTATGGAAATGCAGAGTAGTAAAGGGCAGTTTTCAATAATTGGTGATGGCTCAATTTAACACACATGGGGAAAAAAGGCACCTTTACACCGTTTACAGAAAAATCTTTTCCATTTGGATTGTAGTTATTAATGTGTAAAGCAAAGCAATTAAGCTTTAAGAACATTTTCATGATTTCAAAAGTGGGGAAACTTAAGTAGAGGAAACAGAAACAAGGACCAAAAAGAAATTAATAATCTGAACTACAATGACAATAAGAAGTCTTTCATCAAAATACATCACTAACAAGTAAAAAGTTAAGACTGGGCAGAGAAAGACAAATATCATATGACTTCACTCATATGAGGACTTTAAGATACAGAGCAGATGAACGTAAGGGAAGGGAAGCAAAAATAATATAAAAACGGGGGGGGGGGACAAAACATAAGAGACTCTTAAACACAGAGAACAAACTGAGGGTTGCTAGAGGGGCTATGGGAGAGGGGGATGGGCTACATGGGTAAGGGGCATTAGAAGGACACTTGTTGAGATGAACACTGGGTGTTATACATAGGGGATGAATCACTGGCATCTCCTCCTGAAATCATTATTGCACTATATGCTTACTAACTCAGAAGTAAATTGAAAATTAATTAATTTTTAAAAGGTTAAGACTGGTAAAGACATGTGTTAATGTATAACACATACAGTTGACCTTTGAACCACTCACGGATTACAGGCAACAACCACCACACACTCAAAACTTCTCATGACTTTTGACCCACCGAAAAATGTGGTCTACTGTTGGCTGTAAGCCTTGCTGATAACATAAACAGGTGTTTTCTTTTGCACCTATTTCATGTGCTGTATATATTCTGTACTCCATTCTTCCAATAATGTCATCCGTGAAAAGAAAATGTTAAGAAAATTTTAAGAGAAAATAAAGAATTTAAGAGAAATTTAAACGTGAGAGAAAATTTGCAGTCCCATACTTAATATATTTGTTAAAAAGCAACAGTAGATGTACCTGTGTAATTCAAATCCAAGTTGTTCAGGGTCAACAGTAGCACCAACCAAGTGCTTACAGAGGAAAAGACCCCAAAAGCAGACAAGGAGGAGAAATATTTCAAAGGAATTTAGCAGCAGAGGATATCCAAATGGCAATAAACATATAGCTAAGTTTTCCATGCATTAGTAAACAGAAAAAGGCAAGTTAAAACCAAAATTAAATACAACCACAAGCCCACAAAGTGGCTCAGCTGGAATGATTGAAACACCCAAATTTTATTTTATTTTTTTTTTATTTTTTTTTTATTTTGTTTTTTTTCAACGTTTTTTTTAATTTATTTTTGGGACAGAGAGAGACAGAGCATGAACGGGGGAGGGGCAGAGAGAGAGGGAGACACAGAATCGGAAACAGGCTCCAGGCTCCGAGCCATCAGCCCAGAGCCCGACGCGGGGCTCAAACTCACGGACCGCGAGATCGTGACCTGGCTGAAGTCGGACGCTTAACCGACTGCGCCACCCAGGCGCCCCAAAACACCCAAATTTTAAAATGTACCTTAGACCTTTTGATAATATAGATCCTAAAAATAGGGTCTATTTGTTTAACATGTAGAATCACCCACTTACTTACTGCCCATGAAGGAACACATAGCAGGGAGGGTAGCAATAGTATGCTAGATGTATACATTTTCCCCCTGCTGTTATGGACTGAATGTCCTCCCTCCCCCCAAATTGTTTAGTTGAAGCCTCAACCCTCCTCAGTGTGATGGTATTAAGAGGTGAGGCCCTCGGCAAGTAATAAGGTTTTGATTAGTTCATGAAGGTAGGACCCTCATGATGGAGTTAGTGCCCTTATAAAAAGAGGTCAAGAGACCAGAGTGCTCTCTCTGTGAGGACACAGCAGGAAGTAGCCATCTGCAAGCCAGGAAGCAAGTCCTCACCAGTCAGGGAATCTGTTATCAAGTTGATCTTGGACTTCCCGTCTCCAGAATCATGACAAACAAGTATCAGTTCTTTAAGCCACCCAGTCTATGGTATGTTGTTATAGCAGGCCAAGCTAAGGCACTTCCAGTGAAAACCACTGGTAAATTGAAATAGGTCCCAGTAACAGTGTGTACAACATGGAAAATGACAAACACTATATACCCAGGCTGGTTTTCCCTTCTGGAGATGTTGTTATTAAATACTTATTAGCATACCATTGTAAGGTCACAAGCCTAACTTCTATACCTTTAGAGAAATGGGAAAGCTGATGAAAGAGAGGGTAAAAGCTCTCCTACCTCATCTGTGAGCCACACTTCTCCACTACAAGTCGTAAGGTGGGCTTCCAAGTACTACCGATATGTAACAAGCATAAAGAATCGCCCTCCCCTTGTATCATAGGGCATTCTGGGCACAAATTTGAATTTTAATGTCACATCTTTGACAAACCAAAATAATTGTACTTCAAAATTCCTAGTTTTATTACAATTTAAATAACTTACTGTTCACTTTCAAAAATGCCATCTTCTAAATTGAACAAATATGAACTGCCATGATAGGGACATAAAGTTCCTGTTGGGCATTCATGATGTTAATCCGTGTTAAGTGTTTTTATCTTGTTCAAAGTTGTTACAGGTATAAACCAGGTAAACTGAGTTATGATTCTGAATAAACAGATGGCTGATCAACAGGTTATTTCATTTCCTTCGTCTCTATATAGCATAAAAAGCACACACCTCTTAATTTAACAGCATGACAAATACACACATTTATTTTGTTGAAGAAACAAGGGGATTGTTGGGTTGTAGATTTTCCATTTATCCCACTGGGATGATCCCAGTTTGTTTTACTCTTTATTAACTCCGCCTTCCCTTGAACTGAATTTTCTCCCCTTGCAAGTAATAAATAATATTTATGAATACTGTTAATGTAAAATTATCAACATTTTTATGTTTGTTTTTAATTAAAACAGGACTATATTTTTAATATATGTTTTTCTTCTGCATTTTAACATATATTTCTGTGTGTTTTGTATAACTAAAAGCCAATTGATAGAAACAGTAATTCCATATCCTACCCTAAATGACTTGACTATTTAATAAAATTTATGGGGGAAAAAAAATCAAAGGTAAATATGTGGTTTGTCCTGATTAGATAGACACTCTCAATATTCTCTTTTACTCCCAGCTTTCTAACAGGCTAAGAATCATATAATATTTTGAGTAACAGAGACCGTCAAAAGTGTCCATTCATACACCACCTCAGACCTATACAACAAGCTTATAATGTAACAGTTCTCTCATTTACATAGTCAGTGAATCCGAGCTTCAGAAAGTGAGTAGGCAGGGCAATCAGGAGAATCAAGACTTTCCAACATTGAGTCAACTGTATTTCCCATTCTCTACAATCAAACATAAACGACCCTAATGTCACTAAAATCTCTCATTAGTCACTTGTGTGACCCCAGGCCTATACTGTCTAACACAATGACCAGTAGCCACACATGGCTAGAAGGCATGTGAAATTCAGCCTACTCTGAAATACTGAATACTACTCACAAATAGTATTTTGAAGTGCAAAATACACACTGGGGTGCAAAGACTGAGAATGGGAAGTCAAAGTGAAATATCTCATTTGTAATTTTAGTATTAACTACATCTTGAAATAACATTTGGGATATATTAGTGAAACAAAATGGTTTACTGAAATTAATTTCACCTGCCTCTTTAATTTTTGCATTAGCCCCTGGAACATTAAAAATTATGTGTGTTGCTTACATTGGAGGCTGGCATTACATTTCAAATTGACAGTACTGCTCTCAACTATTCTCATTCATGGTTCTGTCCTTGGCTCACCATTTGAAAGAGCTATGACACTTCTATGACACTCCTGTCTGCAACACTGGCTTCTAAGCACAATTACCGTTCTCCACGCCGTTCCCCTTTCAATATTTCCGTCCTGTATTTTCCCCATTATCCTCTGATCGTGGCAGTGTACCCATAAGCTAAGTCTGAAACTCCATTAAAACTGGGAATGGGGTTGTGCTGATTCCCTTATTATATTCCCAACAAAATGCAACACACTCACAGCCTATGATGGCATTTAAGATTCCAGCTTGTTGATCACTGCCATCGTTAACTAAAAAGACAAATCCTCCCCAACACCAACAATTTTACAGTTAAAATAACTGCTCAGTTTTGTGCTAGAATAAAGCATCCTTACGAGATGGTTTTAAAAAGTCGCAGGAGTATTGTGTTTTTTCTACCTATCTCAAGTTAAAATTTAATCTAGAAGTTTACACACTTAGAAGGACACAAGCAGCAAATGAAAACTAGTTAGTTTCCTGGGCCATTTTAGGAACTGAACATTTTCTTAACTCTTTAAAACCTAGTAAAAATATACTTTCAGCTCAGGGTTTGAAAGCTATCTAAAATGTTTTATTTAGAAACACTAAGTATAAATATTTATTCATAATTTGTATATTGGTAGCAGAGATTTTTTTTTCTAAGCTTGCTTTCTCTTTTGATTTACAATTAGCTTTTAGGGTAACAAGAACCAGATATACACAATCCCAGGGGAAAACACTATCACCAAGAAGATTTTTAAAAGACCAGGAAGATCCTAATATAAGGATTCTCTTCTGTGGCAAAATAAAATAGTTGTTGTGGTTGTTCTTTTAATCCCAAACACAATTGACCCAGGGTTTTTTATGACACCCACTTACAATGGAAGATCCACAAGTACTGTGCTATTTCTGATGACAGTGCTAGAACACCTACTCTATGTGGCTATAAGGAGTGAGAGCACAAAAAAAAATGTTTAGTCATTATCTTTCAAATACTGGTAAAAATAATGATCATATATAAATATATATGTGTTCAATTTTCTCCTTTTCTGTCACATTTCAAATTTTTTCACTGACGTTGTTTTGTTCAGAATATTATCTACTTAGCAAATGGTTTTAAGGGAAAAAAGGGTATTTTTTTTTAATTTTACTTTATCCAAGGAAATACCTAAAAAAGAATTTTGTGCAAGTTAATCTATCATATTTTAAGGAGCACTGCCTAACAATTGGGCCATAACTTGCAATTCATTCAAGATTCGGTCACAATTTGGTACAAATGGATACTAATATATTAATGAGATTGAATTACTTCTCCTTTGTTTTGATATCTTCAAGCTCTCAGAAATATGTAAACCATAATGTCAGTAACTGTTCTGAAGGAAAAATTGTAATGTGCATGTGACAGTAAAAGTGTCTTAATGAGAAACGGGCAACTTATTCTTCAGTGAAAAAAAGATAAAGTAAACTCCAGCAGAACTGATATACCACAGAGCGAATAAAGCCTAAGTGTCAGGGTCCCTCATTTCTGGGTCTCTTTCAAAAGCCTCAATCTAATATATTGGTAGTTTTGCATACTTATTTCTTAAAGATAGTCTTGAAATTACTTTAGCCTCAGGCCCTATGAAATACAGAACCTCTCCAGATTCTATGTTAAATCAGTTTTTTTTTTTTCAGAAGACATAAAACAATCAAATTTCTACATTTAACTACACACTAATTTACCAAATTCCTTTCATATCATTGAGAAAGAAAACCTTAAAATCAGTGGTTTACAAAATTTTCATCACCAAAAGCCCCTTGAGTTACATTTTTATGACTTTGATGTTTAATATATTTTATATAACAGGATTTGACAGAAATAGATGAGATTGGGGTTAAAATAACGGATGCAAATCATTATTCTGTTTTACACAGCCTGCCTAATTTGCAGCAATTGTTACTTGCCCACTTTGTGTCTATTTTTACATAAATCTACAAGATCATTCTAACATGTTAACACATAAAGGAAATTCTTGCATTATAGAAATGAGATTATGCTATACATACTATTGTAAACATATTTTTTCACTTCAAAAAATGTGATGTAAACCCCTCCAGGCTGAAAATCACATTCACTTTCTGCATAAAGGCTATAGCAAAAATTGACCAGGAATTTGGTGATTATTCTATGACAGAAAAAATGAACAATGTTGCTAGAAACATCTCTACCTGCAGACAGAGAAAGAGTTGTTTTATTGTTACTTGTGTCAAGTGTTTAGTATTTTGTATCCATCTATTTTAACATCTCACACATTTGAGGTCTTGGACTGTTTTATTCGTGCTCCTTTAATGCTTTCTTAAAACGGTTCTACTATGTTTCTAGAGTTTGGGTTTTTGGTTATTCATAGTTATTCACACTGTAGGTTTATTGCCTTATGTTGCTCGATTTTTGCTGTCTTGGCTTTGCATAATTGTCATGCCAATTCTTCTGACCTTAGCAGCCCTGAATGGACAGCACTTCCAATACTTTGCACTTTCCCTGACAGACTATGGATGACTTATGGATTTCTTTTCTACTCCCTGTGAAGAATCCTTCCCCAATGATATGTGGTTTCAGTTTGGAGAACTTGCTATCTATTTTTTCAGCCCATTTTTCCATGGTTCGGGAGAATGAGTAGTGAGGCTGAGGACAAGGAGAATCACAAATGCCATGTCCCATCTTTGTAAGATATTTGAAATCAGTTCTCCGTTCAAGAGTTTGTATAAATGTTCTGTAACAGGACACACTTTAGTGGTTACCCACTCTCATGGGAGAGACCTCCAAGATTCAGATGGTTTCTCTCAAGTTCAGGGTGCGGCCTTGGAGCCTTCTCTGTTGATTCCCTTGAGTTCCTTTATGTCAAGTTCTCCCCCGTGAGGGGGGAGAGAAGGGATTTTATGACTGAGAATGTTTCATTATTGCAATCTAATTTCCAAAGCTGTTTCTCAACTTTCCTTCATCCTATGACATATGTATTTTAGTTGCTTTTTTTTAGCTGCAAGAACCAAATCCTGTTCCAGCTACTTACAGGAAAAAAAAGGAGTTCAGTAGAAGGATAATAATGTCTTACATAAAATCTCAGGTTTAGTGTAACAATTAAAGAAAAGAAGAAGAACAAGATGAGGTCTGCAGAAGTTTGTGAATCTTCAGTGCCGGTACCATTATTGACACTGGTCTAAGGCTTGTCCTAAGTTTCTTGTTTCCAAATTTCAAATTCCCAGGTGAAGCCTTAAGACTGATGAGAGGTCAGTCTGGCACACAGTCTCAGACTAATCAATGCAGCTAGGGAATGGGGTCATATCCCACTAACAAAGCTACTACCCAAGACTGATACATAATTTCATGGGGCCCAGTACAATATGAGAATGTGGGTTCCTCCATTCAAAGATAAGGAAGTTTAAGAGAGCCACAGCACAGTATGAAAAGAGAGGCGGGGTTTTGTATACAAGTCACATGTTCATAAAGCCAGTTCTGGAAATCATGAATCCTGTATAGGTATGTTACAGGTGGGGAAGCAGTTGCCAGAAGCTACTGAACAAAAGAGAAAGGGGGAAAAAAAGTCCAGTAACACTGTACCTTTCAAATTGTTATTTGAAAAGAAAGCCAGAGGTACTTCTGATACTTAACTTTTTTTGTAGCCTATATCATCTCTGACATCCAGAGGCTCTCATATCCTCAAAAATGTTGTTTGACCTCTTCTTCCACATCATTTTTTCAAGTGGAGGCAGACTAATATAGGTATATATAATAAGAGAAAACAAAGTATCTGGAAAAGTAATGAAAACTTCAAGCTCCAAATTTCATTAGATTCAAAATACACTTTCAATAATACAATAAACATAACTGCGTAAGATTTTATGAAAAATATTTATTGAAAATATACATATGGGTAATTAATACAGACAACTGCCGTGACTCCTGCAGCTTTTCTTTTTGTTCAGCCATTGTAACTTAAAAAGTTAATAATCAGGGGCGCTGGGTGGCTCAGTCGGTTAAGCCTCTGGCTTCGGCTCAGGTCATGATCTCATGGTTTGTGAGTTGGAGCCCCGCGTCGGGCTCTGTGCTGACTGTGCTGCAGCTCAGAGCCTGGAGCGGGTTCAGATTCTGTCTGTCTCTCTCTCTGCCCCTCCCCCACTTACACTCTGTCTCTCTCTCAAAAATAAACATTAAATTTTTTTAATTAAAAAAAGTTATAAGCAAATGTAGTCCCCCAAAGTACCTATACACACAATTTGAACACACCTCATGTATAAAAATACATAAATTTTCTTGCATGACAAATACCCTTGTGTTTTGTCATTTTTCTAGCCTGTATTGTATTGATGACAATGCTACAAGTAAACAATATTGTCTACCTAAAGTATTATTATATTTGTTAAATAGAACTCATAATAGCATTCTCACACAGGTATGCTGACAAGAAAAGCTGAACAAACATCTTTTCCACCCCATCCCCACCCCTAGGCTTTGAGCTGTCAGTACAGAGCCTGATGCAGGGCTCAAATCCAAGACTACAAGATTAAGACCCGAGCTGAAGTTGCATGCTTAACCGACCGCTTGCTTGCTTGCTTATTTATTGATTGATTGATTGATTGATTGAGAACACAAGTGGGGATGAGGAGCAGAGGGAGAGAGAGAGAGAAAACCTTAAGCAGACTCCATACTTAGAGTAGAGCCTGACCTGGGGTTCGATTCCACAAGGCTGGAATTGTAACCTGAGCTGAAATCAAGAGTCAGATGCTCAAATACTGAGCGATCCAGACGCCCCATCTCAATTTATAGTTCTTCCTTTTTTTTTTTTTTTTTTTTTTTAAACATAGTTTATTGTTAAGTTGGCTAACACACAGTGTAGATAGTGTGCTTTTGCTTTGGGGCTAGATTCCCGTGATTCATTGTTTACATACCACACCCAGTGCTCATCCCAACGAGTGCCCTCAATGCCCATTTTCCCCTCTCCCCTGCCCACCCCCACCATCACCCCTTAGTTTGTTGTCTACATTTAAGAGTCTCTTATGGTTTGCTTCTCTCTCTGTTTGAAACTACTTTTTCCCCTTCCCTTCCCCCCTGGTCTTCTGTTAAGTTTCTTAAGTTCCACACATGAGTGAAAACATAGGATATCTGTCTTTCTCTGACTTATTTCACTTGGCATAATACCCTCCAGTTCCATCCATGTTGCTGCAAATGGCAGGATTTCATTCTGTCTCATTGCCAAGTAGTATTCCATTGTATATATAAACCACATCTTCTTCATCCATTCGTCAGCTGATGGACATTTACCATCTTTCCATAATTTGGCTACTGTTGAAAGTACTGCTATAAATATTGAGCATGTGCCCCTATGCATCAGCACTCCTGTATCCTTCAGATAAATTCCTAGTAATGCTATTTCTGTGTTGTAGGGTAGTTCTATTTTTAATTTTTTGAGGAACCTCCACAATTTTCCAGAGCAGCTGTACCGGTTTGCATTCCCACCAACAGTGCAGAAGGGTTCCCGTTTCTCCACATCCTTGCCAGCATCTGTTGTTTCCTGAGTTGCTGATTTTAGCCACTCTGACCAGTGTGAGGTGATATTTCAATGTGATTTTGGTTGTATTTCCCTGATGAGTGATGTTGAACATCTTTTCATGTTTGCTGGCCATCTGGATGTCTTTTTTTGCAAAAGTGTCTATTCCTGTCTTCTGCCCATTTCTTCACTGGATTATTTGTTTTTTGGGTGTGGAGTTTGGGAACTTCTTTATAGATTGTGGATACTAACCCTTTATCCAATATGTCATTTGTAAATGTCTTCTCCCATTCCATCGGTTGTGTTTTAGTGTTGTTTACTGTTTCCTTTGTAGTGCAGAAGACTTTTACCTTAATGATGCCCCAGTAGTTCATTTTTGCTTTTATTTTCCTTGCCTTTGGAGATGTGTGGAGCAAGAAACTGCTGCGGCTGAGGTCAAAGAGGCCATTGCCTGCTTTCTCCCCTAGGGTTTTGGTGGTTTCCTATCTCACATTTAGGTCTTCCATCCATTGGAGTTTATCTTTGAGTGTGGTGTAAAAAAGTGATCCAGGTTCATTCTTCTGCATGTTGTTGTCCAATTCTCCCAGCATCATTTGCTAAAGAGACTGTCTTTTTTCCACTGGATACTCTTTCCTGCTTTGTCAAAGATTAGCTGGCCATACATTTGTATGGTCCAATTACGGGTTCTCTATTCTATTCCCTTGGTCTACATATCTGTTCTCATGCCAGTACCACACTGTCTTGACTATAGGAAAGGCTCAACATCTCTTAAAACAATTTCATCAAGCTTAGGATATTAATTTTGCCTTTTATACAAAAAAGAGCAAGAAATAACTGTTTTCAACTAATCTTCTAAATTTTATTAGCCAGTTTCAACAACTTATTTGTACTAAAATACAAATAAAATACAAATAAATTTATTTGTACCTGTATTTGTACTAAATTTACATCACTAAGTGAGGGGATTCTAAATTTTATATGAGTTTCAATTAGGACTAATGTTGAAATATGACATGTTATGGGGCGCGTGGGTGGCTCAGTCGGTTAAGCGGCCGACTTTGGCTCAGGTCACGATCTCACAGTCCATGAGTTCGAGCCCCACATCGGGCTCTGTGCTTATAGCTCAGAGCCTGGAGCCTGTTTCAGATTCTGTGTCTCCCTCTCTCTGACCCTCCCCTGTTAATGCTCTGTCTCTCCCTGTCTCAAAAATAAGTAAAACATTTAAAAAAAATTAAAAAAAAAGAAATATGACATGTTATAATGTGACCACAGCAATTTATTTCTGCCTTCTGCAACTGAGGACTCAAGTTCAACAACACTCTGAATGCTTTATACCCTGTTCAACCAGACCAGTCACTAACAACATGATTAGATATCATGACAATGTCAAACTGCCATAGAAGTTTCTAAACACTCACTACCAATGCCTGTTTAACTCACTATACACAATAGTAGTTTACTGTCAACCACCGTTTTATGGATATTTCCCAATGCAGTTCCTAGTATCCAGCATCCATGCAACAAAGATCTTGCACTACATAGATGTTCAGTCACTAGCTAGTGACAGACTCAGCCAAAAGCAAAGTAGCCAAATAAATGCAGAACGTGGAGCCAAGTATTTGAAAGCAGTATCTGGAGACAGAGAAAAACCCTGGTGAAAACTATAGCAGTGAAGCTTTTCAAAAAATGTCAGGTAGGAGAGGCAACTTTCACAGTGTTCAGCTTGCTTTTATACTTTGCTCCAATTCTGTTAAATAGTAGACATGTGTATGGTTAATATTAATGTCTGCAATTTTAACACATGATAATCCTTATAAACCTAATAGACCACCTCACTGTTTTCCACTCCATCCTTTTTTACTTCTTTGCTCTTTGGAGCCAAAGCCCATGTTTCTCCTCAATACCCATCAATGTTATCATTTTCTACCAATACTTCTGATTGTCTTAAAGTCATAAAGGTCAAGTAGAATAGAGCATGGGAGACAGATTGAGAAGAAACAGAAGAATTTCTACACAGAGATATGAAATGGTTTGTCCACACAGATGTATTCATCTACTCCAAGTCCCTCACGGCCACCTGAGTCCAATACATAGCCCTGAGGCACCTCCCGGAAAGAAAGAAAATTCCCCGGCTTCAGGGGGTTGCTGATAATGCCAGCTGCCCTAGCTACCATAATGACACAAATGAATATCCTCATTTAAGTAGACTTTAGATTCAAAACGTACAGTAGATATTAATGTAGAGGAAATACAAGATCTAGAGGCAGTGACGCATTCATTGGGGACTAAATTATTAATTTCATATTAATTGATAGGGTGTTCTATTATCTCCAAAACAGCAACTAATAAAATAAAAACTTTCAATAACTGAAAGCATATTGCCACACCAAGAAAATCCTTTAAGAGAGGTGATACTGAGAATTAATGTGTAATTTGATGTTCCATTACTGCATAGTATTGAAATACAAGCTTTAGTATATTGAAAATAATCTGTTCATCAGAACTACTAATGCTCTAATTCTCAAATGTGCCAGAAGAGGAAAAATAATCCTTTGTAAAGCTAGCTAAGAGAGGGCACTGTCCTAAATTTTTCTCACTTGGGCTGTTGATACCTATGAGTGCTTGGGCATATGATTAATTAGTAGGTCTTGCTCCCAGTGTCAGATACATCCCTGGGTTCATTTACATGTGTTTTTCTTTCTCTTCTACCCATGCTAGCATAACCTACTGAGTGATGGATCTTTTAACCTGCTATTAAGTTATGATTAGTATTTTCTATCATGAATTCAAGATGAATTTTTCTGGTTTTAGCAGAAATACGTGCACATTGTATTTAACCTGTTAGACATAATGACTCTGCATTTTAGTATACCTTTTTACATAATTTAAATCAATATCAAATTTTCTTTTATATCCAATTCCAATTTCCACTTCTCGTTTCCAACCAAAGCAGACTACAAAATACTTTCTGCAGTGCACGTAATACTAAATATTTTGCTAGGTCATTATATATTCTTTATAAACAAATTTCCCTCAAACTACAAATCTACCTCCTCCCATAGTATTGAAAGTTTAAAACTAATGTGACAGAGGGGCACCTGGGTGGCTCTGTCAGTTAAGCAGCCAACTCTTGGTTATGGCTCAGGTCATGATCTCACAGTCCGTGCGTTAGAGCCCCACAACTGGCTCTGTGCTGACAGCAAAGGGCCTGCTTGGGATTTTGTCTCCCTCTCCCTCGGCCTCTCCCCTGCTTGCTCACTCTATCTCTGTCTCTGTCAAAACTAAATATTTTTTAAAAAGTGACTATCTAGGTATCCATCTATTTTTATTGATATGACTTTATTAGTTTTACAGAACGTCATAGTCTCTTTTGAGCTAAATAATGATCACTCAAAAAATTTCCCCACTAATGTCATTTGCTATACTGCTTCTGTCCTGGTTTCTTCAAGAATTCTATGACCTATGAAAGTGTTTTTAGACATCTCATTGTTTTCCTTATGTTATTTTACTTTTTCTATTAGACAGACTCTGCCATTCATTAACATTACTGACCATCAACATTAATGACCAAACTGTAGTAAAACCAATTTAAATTATAACTATATTTTAGCCTTTTCCTATTTATTTGCCAACATGCCTCAGATTATCTATTTCTTTTAGTTTTTTTAAATTTCTGTTTCAAATTTCAGAAGTAGATAGTTCAATGAATCCTACGCTTCACTTTATGCCATGCCATTATTATTTGATATGAAACCCCTTACATTTATTCGCCTAAATTTCCAATTCTAGATCTCAAACTCTTGTCACCATTATAAGCATTGTAATGTTTATTATGTATATTTTGATAAGCACCTGTCTTTGAAAATACATAATGTTACTTGATGCATATAAGAATTTTGTATTTGTTAAAAAAATTGTGTTACCTACGTGGCTCAGTCCATTATGCATCAACTCTTCATTTCGGCTCAAGTCATGGTCTCTAGATTGGGTTTATCAGTGAGAGCCCCGCATCAGGCTCTGCACTGACAGGGCAGAGCCTGCTTGGGATTCTCTCATATTCTCTCATATTCTCTCTCTCTCTCTCTCTCTCTCCCTCTCCCTCTCCCTCTCCCTCTCTCCTCCCCCACTCACTCTAAATGATTAATTGTTTAAACGATTTTAAAAATGTGCCACCATTTCTTCTATATTCTCTTCCTTCCACTCAGGACTGAGTTTGCTGTGTTTTTGTTTTTTAATGTTTATTTAGTTTTAAGAGACATAGAGAGCACAGGAGCAGGTAAAGGGCAAAGAGAGAGGGGCTCAAACTCATGAACCACAAGATCATGACCTGGCCCAAAGTCAGACACCCAAGCACCCTGAGTTTTTAAAAATCAGTTCATAAAGCCAGGGTACAACTAGTTCTTTATAACCACCTCTGCATAGTTATTTCCATCACTTCTTACATATCCATTCTTTGGGTGATACTTATTTTATCTGTGTTCCTGATATCACAAGCAGTGCTATATATGAATACATTTATACAAGCTCCCTTGTGGGTCTATTAAGTTCTCTGCCCTCTAAACAGTAAGAATAAAATTGCTGGGTTATAGAATTCTGGCATGCTAAATTTCATGAAGTACTATCAGACTACTTTCCAGGGAGTCTGTATTAGTTTACATATAATCAAAAGTACATAAAGACTTCCTACTTCCTAAATAATCTAATAACTCAATTTTCTAATGTTGAAAAATCTATTCAATATAAAGTAGTATAACCGTTATTTTAAAGTGCAATTCCTTCATTACCGATGACCTTGCATTATCCTGTGTTTATATAATTGTTAGCCATTTTCTATCTGTGTATTACCTATTTATATACTTTGCTCATTTTTCTTTTGGGTTTTGCTTTTATTCTTTTTTTTTTTAACTTTTTTTTTAAAAACTTTTTTAATGTTTGTTTATTTTTTCAGAGAGAGAGACAGAGCATGAGCAGGGGATGGGCAGAGAGAGAGGTAGACACAGAATCGAAAGCAGGCTCCAGGCTCCGAGCTGTCAGCACAGAGCCCGATGCGGGGCTTGAACTCATAGACCACGAGATCATGACCTGAGCCGAAGTCGGACGCTCAACTGACTGAGCCACCCAGGTGCCCCAATTCTTTCTAATGTCAATTAGAATTGCCCACAGTACTTCTGGATACTGAAGTATCCTCTTCAAGTATACTCTTGTCTTTCTCAGCTTGGCCTGCTACAAAGAAATACCAGAGACTAGGTGGCTTACACAATAGAGATTTCTTTCCCACAGTAGGTCTACTAGAATGTTAAGATAAAAACATCTCTAAAATTTCTCCTAATTCCTATAGAAAATAATTTTCAAAAGTATGCTCTTCCTCTATATTTTCAAGCTGACTCTGTCAAAGTTTGTCTACGGTTGAAGTTTTCTATTCACTCTTCATCAAACAAGGAAAGCTCTACTGATGCCCTATCATTACCAATAATAGGGTGTGTGGTCCGCCCTTGGTCTTCCTTTTTTTTTTGATGGCCAAATAACTGGATCCACTTTCCAGGGCCAAATCTCAAAAGAGACCTTTGAAGAAGTGTCTGTTAGGCTCCAATGGGACTGCCAACTCCCACTCTGCCTTTTAACAACATATGAGACATATGAAAACCTGTAATTCCTAACATGAACTGCTACTATTTTTTCCTCTCTGTACTCATACTTTATCTACAAACATGGTAGAGTAATTTAAGGTACATGCCATTCTCTGCCTACTGACAACGATTTTCTGAAACATTAATTACAAATGAGTATAAAACACGGTACGGGGGCGCCTGGGTGGCGCAGTCGGTTAAGCGTCTGACTTCAGCCAGGTCACGATCTCGCGGTCCGTGGGTTCGAGCCCCGCGTCAGGCTCTGGGCTGATGGCTCAGAGCCTGGAGCCTGTTTCTGATTCTGTGTCTCCCTCTCTCTCTGCCCCTCCCCCGTTCATGCTCTGTCTCTCTCTGTCCCAAAAATAAATAAAAAACGTTGAAAAAAAAAAAAAAAAAAAAAAAACACGGTACGGAGGCAGGGGAAGAGTGGGGACAGAAGCACCACTGCTGTATAAAAAAGCAGCACCGAAAAGCATCCAAACTGGTAAAGAAGTAAAACTGTCATTATTTGTGGACATGTAAAAAACACTAAACACTTTATTAAAAACTATTCGAAATAATAAATTTAGTTAAGTTGCAGCATAAAAAACTAATATGCAAAAATCTGTTGCATTTCTATATGGCAACAATAAAATAGCAAACACAGAAATTAATAAAACAATTCCAGGAAGGCCTGGGTGGCTCAGTTGCTTAAGCATCCTGCTCTTGATTTCAGCTCAGGTCAGGACCTCTTGGTTAACACCATAAAACCCTGCCTTGGGCTCTGCACTGACAGCAGGGAGCCTGCTTAGATTCTTTCTCTCCCCTCTCTTGCTACCCTTCCCCAACACATGTGCATACTCTCTCTCTCTCTAACTAAAAAAAAAAAAATCCATTTACAATTGCACCAAAAAATAAAACACCTAAGAATTAACCAAGAAAATGAAAGACCTATACACTGAAAACTAGAAGGCCCTGATGAAAGAAATTGGAAATGACACAAGCAAATGGAATTTGGGAGAATATTGTTAAAATGTACATACTATCCAAAACAATCTACAAATTCAATGCAATCCCTATCAAGATACCAGTGGCATGTTTCACAGAACTACAACAAATAAACCTGAAGTTTGTATGGAGCCACTAAAGACTGTGAATAGCTGAAGCAACCTTGGGCAAAAATAACACAGTTGCAGGTATCACAATCCCAAATGTCAAGATATACTACAAAGCTATAATCATCAAAATAGTAAGATACTTACACAAAAACAGATATACAGATGAACGGAACAAAACAGCCCAGAAATAAACCCATGCCCATACAGTTAATTAATGTACAAAAAAGGAGGCAAGCTGACACAATGGGGAAAAGTCAGTCTCTTCAATAAGCAGTACTAGGAAAATTAGCTTCACGCAAAAAAATGAAAGTGGACTATATTCACTATATACACAAAAGTAAACTTAAAATGGATTAAGGATCAAAATGTGAGACCTGAAACCATAAAACTCTAGAAAATAAAGGCAGTAGTCTGACATCAGCCTTAGAAACATTTTTGTAGATATGTCTCCTCAGTCAACAGAAACAAAAGCAAAAATAAACAACTGAAAATACACCAAAATAAAAAGCTTTTGAGCAGCAAAAGAAACCATGAACAAAACCAAAAGACAACCTACTGAGTAGGAGAAGATATTTGCAAATGATGTATCTGATGAGAGGTTAAAAAGACAAAAAAAACCAACAACAAAAAAACCTCATACAACACCAAGAAACCCGTAATTAAAAAAATTATGTACAGTTGAAAAATGGGCAGGGGACCTGAATAGACATGTTTCCAAAGAAGATGCACAGGTGGTCAACAAACACATGAAAACATGCTCAACACCACTAATCATAGGGACATGCAAATCAAAACAACAATGATATATTACCTTAGCCCTGTATGAATGATTAGTATCACAAAGATAATACAAGGGTTAGCAAGGATGTAGAAAAAAAAGGAATGCTCATGCACTGTTGGTGGAAGTATAAATTGGTGCAGCCACTGTGAAGAACATTATCTAGATTCCTCAAAAAATTAACAAGTGAAAATTCCATGTGATCCGATAATTCCACTATTGGGTACTTTCCCCACCCCAAGTGAAAACACTAATTTGAAAAGCTATATGCACCCCTATGTTTATTACAGCATTATTTACAATAGCCAGGATATGGAAACCAACTAAGATTTCATCCACAGATGAATGCATTAAAAAGATGTGGTAGATATATACATATATACACTGCAATACCTCTCAGCCATAAAAGAGAATGAGATCTTGCCATTTGCAAAAACATGGATGGATCTAGAGAGTATTACGTGACATGAAATAAGCCAGAGAAAGACAAATACCATAGTTTTTCACTCACACGTGGATCTAACAAGCAAACAATAAGGACAGAAACAGACCCATCAATAGAGTGAACAAACTGATGGTTGCCGTAGGGGAGGAGCATGGAGGAGTGGGAAAAATGGATGTACAAGACTGAGAGATACAAGCTCTCAGTTAGGGAGTGAGTAAAACAGGAGGAGGAAAAGCACAGCATAGGGAAAATAGTTGTGATAGCATTGTATGACAGACGGTAGCTACACTTGTGAACAGCACATAATGTATAGACTAAACAAATCACTCTGTTACACACCTAAAACTAATGTAACATTGTGGGCCAAGTACACTTCAATTAAAAACAAAATCACTAAGGAAGTACACAGATGGTTGTCTATCATTCCTTCTTGTCAAAACTTTCATTTCTGAACTGTGAGCAGAAGATGGAGAAAAGTACATATGATCTTTCTTCACACCAAGAGGTCTGTTCTATTTCACGTGGTATGTTTTAAGGAGATTTGGCTTATGTTCCAATTTTAGTTAGAACAGTCATTCAATTAGGGGACATTTTTCTAGACCCTATTAATAGCTCTTTATTTCTCATCCTTTTTCTTTTTATCCTTAGTTTTTAGTGTGAAGCTGGAGAAAGCTATGAAATTCTTCACAGGCACAGCCCCATTTTAATTAATATTGAACAGTTTACGCTTTATTCATTCTTCAACTGGAATGTAAATTCCTTAGACCTCGCCCTAGCACAAAATAGTGTCTATAGGTTACCTCACTTTATTGCACTTATCTTTATTGCACTTCACAGATAATTTTTTTTTTAATTGAAGTTTTACAGCAACCCTGCATCAAACACGTATACGGTGCCTTTTTCCCAGTGGCATTAGCTTACTTCATGCCTCACAGTTTGGTCACAGTTTGGTAATACTTACAATATTATAAACTGTTTCATTATTATTTCATTACAGTGCTCTGTGATCAGCGATCTTTAACTTTATTACTATAATAGTGGGGGCACCACTAACTGCATCCATATAACAGATAAAACTTAACTGATAACTATTGTGTGTGATCTGATGACGCCTCCAACTGACAATTCCCCATCTCTCTCCCTTTTCTTGGGCCTCCTTACTCCCTAAGACAACAATATTGAAATTAGGCCAATTAATAACACTGCAATAACTCTAATTGTTCAAGTTAAAGAGTCACATGCCTCTCGCATTAAATAAAAAGCTAACAAGGACTAAGCTCAGTGAGGAAGGCATGCTGAAAGCCAAGAAATGGCAAAAACTAGACATCCTACACCAAACAGTTAGCCAACTTGTGAATGCCAAAGAAAACTTCCTAAAGGATAAGCGCTACTCCAGTGAACACAGTAAGAAAACAAAACAGCCTTATCCAGGCACAACACTCCCTTGAGCCAAAGCCTAACCCACAGCAAGACTCAAACTCTCTTCAATAGTATGAAGGCTGAGAGACTTGAGGAAGCTGCAGAAGAGAAGTCTGACAACAGCAGAAGTCGGTTCGTTAGGTTTAAGCAAAGACACCATCTCTGTAACCCAAAGAGTATAGCAAAGCAGAAGTGCGGATAGAGAAGCTGCAGCAAGTTGTCCAGAAGATCTACCGAAGCTGATAAATCAAGGTGACTATGCTAACCAACAGAATTTCTATAAACAAAACAGCCTTATTTTGAAGAAGATGCCATGCAGGACTTTCATAGCTAGAGAGGAAAAGTCAATGCCGGGTTTTAAACCTTCAGAGGACATTCTAGCTTTCTTGTTAGGAGCAAATGCAGCTGGTGACTTTAAGCTGAAGCAATGTTCACCATTCCAAAACTCTTAGGGCTCTTAAGAATTATGCCCAATCAACTCTGCCTATGCTTTAGAAATGCAAAAACAAAGCCTGGATGACAGCGCATCTGTTTACAACATAGCTTACTGAATATTTTAAGCCCAATGTTGAAAACTACGGCTCCAACAAAAAGATGTCCTTCAAAATATGACAACTCACAGACAATGCACCTAGTCACCCCAGAGCTCTGATGGAAATGTACAGTGACAGTAATGTGGTTTTCATGCCTGCTAACATAGTATCTATTCTTTAGTCTACAGGTTGAGGAATAATTTCAACTTTCAAGCCTTATTATTTAATAAATACTTTTTGTAAAGCTATAGCTGCCATAGACCGTCATTCCTCTGATGGATCTCGGCAAAGTAAATTGAAAACTTTCTGGCAAGGACTCGCCATTCTAGATGTCTTTAAGAACATGTGTGATACATGGGAGGAAGTCAACATATCAACATCACCAGGAGTTCAAGAAGTTGGTTCCAAGCCTCATGGATGACTTTGAAGGGTTTAAGACTTCAGTGGAGGAAGTAACTGCAGGTGTGGTAGAAATAGCAAGAGAACTAGAATTGGAAATGGAGCCTGTAGATGTCACTGAATTGTTGCCATCTCATGATAAAACTTGAATGGATGAGAAATTGCCTCTTACGAACAAGCAAAGAAAGTGGGTTCTTGACATGGAATCTATTCCTGGTGAAGATGTTATGATGATGGTTGAAATGACAACAAAGGATCTGGGATATTCCATAAACTTAGTTAAGAAAGCAGCAACAGGTTTCAAGAAGATTGACTTCAATTTTGAAAGAAGTTCTATCCTGAGTAAAATGCTATCAAACGGCACTACATGCTACAGAAAAATCATTTGCGAAAGTGAGCCAATTGATAGGGCAAACTTCACTGCAGCCTTTTTTATTTTATTTATTTTTTTTAAACGTTTATTTTTGAGAGACAGAGCACAAGTGGGGAAGGGACACAGAGAGGAGACACAGAATGTAAAGCAGGCTCCAGGTTCTGAGCTGTCAGCACAGAGCCTGACGTGAAGCTCGAACCCACAAACCTTGAGATCGTGACCTGAGCTGAAGTTGGTTGCTTAACCGACTGAGCCACCCACATGCCCCCACTGTAGTCTCTTCCTAAGAACTGCCTCAGCCACTCAACCTTCAGCTACCACCAGCCCGAGTAGTCGACAAGTCAGTATCAACCCTCCACCAGCCAAAGAATACAACTTGCTGAAATCTCAGATGATCGTTAGCAGTTTTTAGCAGTATTTTTAAATTATGGTATGCACACTTTTTAGACATGATGATACCGCACTTGTAATGGACAATGGTATATTTTAAACCTAACTTTGATATGCACTGGGAAACAAAAAATTCATTTGACTCATTTTATTGCATTTTTGTTTTATTGTAATGGTCTGAAGCTGAACCCACAGTATCTCGAGGTATGCCTATATTCCTCAAAGCAATTAGTCTAGAGTTACACATGTTATAGGCATTTCCAAGTTAGGTGAAAACATAAAGATTTATATCTAAGATGTAAGAAAAAGAATTAAAATGAATTCAGAGTGTAGTTTAAGTTATAGAGCTTGCTTTTAACTTCTCAGGTTCTCAAAGATACTGCTGCTTTATTAGACAGAGTCTGTGGTTTAGAAAGGGGGCTATGATTTTTATACCTGTTCTCTTGAGAGCCAGAAAGCCTCTATTTTTTTTTTTTAATTTTTTTTTCAACGTTTTTTATTTATTTTTGGGACAGAGAGAGACAGAGCATGAGCGGGGGAGGGTCAGAGAGAGAGGGAGACACAGAATCAGAAACAGGCTCCAGGCTCTGAGCCATCAGCCCAGAGCCCGACGCGGGGCTCGAACTCACAGACCGCAAGATCGTGACCTGGCTGAAGTCGGACGCTTAACCGACTGCGCCACCCAGGCGCCCCGAGAAAGCCTCTATTTTTAATCAAATATTTATATAATACCTCTTTGAGCAGCTTGGAGTCTAAATGAATGGTTGTCTATGATGATGAAATGAAATTGACTTTGCTCTACCAGAAAATGTATAACCAAAGAAAACAATAAAGTACAAAAAACTGCAAAATGATGGGGAAAGAAAAAAACAGGGTCAGTGGTAAACAAAACAGCAACACTAAAAGCTCCCATGCTGTGGTCTCAGGAAAGTTTTATTTCCTAGGAATTCTTAGCTCTGGAATAAAGATATAATTTTATATTCTTTGGATTGTTTGAAATGTCCACAAAGTCATTTTGTTACTAGAAAATACTTCTAGGGCATAGATCACTTGGTCATGGCTCTTGTTTTTGTGAAAACTCTTTAAGCCAGCTCACCTTAAAAGCAGACACCTTGAGAAACAAGGCCCATGAGCAGGGTAAGAACACCAAGTGCAATCAAAAAATCATCAAGAGTTCTTGGGGTACCTGTGTAGCTCAGTCAGTTGAACATTTGACTTTGGCTCAGGTCATGATTGACCACAGTTGGTGGGTTCAAGCCCTTGGTCAAGCTCTGTCCTGACACCTCAGAGCCTGGAGCCTGCTTCACATTCTGTGTCTCTCTCTCTGCCCCTCCCCCGTTCACATTCTGCCTCTCTCTCTGAAAAATAGACAAACATTGGGGCAGCTAGATGGTTCAGTCAGTTAAACATTCAACTTCGGCTCAGGTCATGATCTCATGGTTCGTGGGTTTGAGTCCCACATGGGGTTCTGTCAACTCAGAGCCTGGAGCCTGCTTTGGATTCTGTGTCTCCCTCTCTCTCTGCTCCTACCCAGCTCTCACTCTGTCTCTCAAAAATGAGTAAAAAACATTATTTTTTTTAATTTAATGTTTATTAAAGTAATTTTAATGTTTATTAAAAATTTTCTTTAGCAAGAGGGTTGTTTATTAAATGTGAGAAAATTTCTACAGATGCAAATGAATTGTGATAACTCCTTTGTCAGTGTCAAAGAGTCACTGTTCCAACTATTACTGCCTATCATAACCATGCTTAGTTACATAAAATGTAAGGACCAATGACTTCTTTAACCACTATGTAAAATTTCTCCTTTTGCAGTTAATCGTTTACAAGAGAATAAAGGAATTCAGTTTTTCTGACCTTCCCTCAAATTCAGCACATGGTAATTTTTTTTCAACTTGCAACATATATAATAAATAGCACTGGTATCAGCCTCACTGATTTGCTTTACTATTAAAATGTATTTTAAAAAGTAATAAAAATATGTTTAGAATTTATATCAGGCACAAAATAAAGGATATGTCCAATTAAAATAACTTTGGGTATAATAAATAAAAGGGAACAAGGTGATGAAAGAGAAGTGACATTGGTAATGAGCTATCTGCAAAGCAAAGTACAGTGTCTTACTCTACCACTAATATTTCTCTAAATTGGTATTTACTATTCTCATTTTAGAGGTAACTATACCAAGACTCACAGAGGTTAAGGGAATGGCTTAAGGGTTGTACACGATGCCTGGGGCTATCTGCCCTGGGTCTATACACCTGATTGTGGAAGAGACATCAAATCCTGATAAGGCAAGGGAATGGGCTTGTTTATTCAATAAGAGACTAATTTTAGAGGGGCTTAAAAATTGAATAAAAACTTGGAATTTAGCATAAAAAAACAGAAGCCTAGCTATTTAGAGATAAGAATATAATGAATCAGTATTCTTTTAAAAAAACAGAAATATAGTCAAGCAGTGAATTACCATGGTTAAAGAACAGAGGGTAACAAATGAGGAAGCTGTTTTAGTCATTAAATGATATGCAACCAGGATAGAATGACAGTGAAGGGGAAGATGCCATATCTGTGATAAAAACAAAGCATATAAAGATTGCCAATTGCTTGCCTAATCACCTGCATGGCCCCAACCATCTCGGTAAGGAAGGGGATATTCTGCCTGGTGTTGGACCCTAGAAGAACTGAAGCCAAGTCTTCATTCCCCTTCCCACCACGATGGTTGGTGTGAGAAGTAGCTGAAAAGGAGCTGGATGGCCGTCAGTGGAGATGCACAAGCTTCTATCAGAGTAGCTGAAATACTGCACCCATGATTACTTTACTTCTAGAAACAAGCCTTAGAGGTGGGAGCGCCTTTACAACAACCAATATAGAAATTATTTCTGGTACAGCCTCATTCAGCCTCTTTTTGAGTACTTCCAGCTGTCCTTCTCACTTCCACGGTTTGGAGAGTCATGCTCAAAAAAATAAATGGCAAGAAAAAAAAAAAAAGGAAGCAATTGTCAAACAAATATACTGTTTGGACCTTGTTTGGATACAGATCAGAACAAACCAATTGTAAACATTTTTTATATGACCGGGGGAAATTATAGATTCAATATGTAAACATTATTTTATTGTTAAATAGTGTTATGATACAGGATTATATTTTAAAAAGCCATCTGGGGTGGATATACTGAGGAATCAATATTTATGGGTACAAAAATATAATGTCTGAGATTTTCTTTAAAATACATACATATAACAAGGTGTGAGAAAGGACTATTACTTTTTCCGCATTTTGTTGATGTTTGAAATTTTCCAGATGTTAAGAAAAAGTGACTTCATAAGACAGAGGGAGAGAAACAGAATGTGTGTATGTATGTGTCTAAATACATATTAATGAAGACCATTTGTACACAGATGAATCTCACTTATGCAGATGGATCCAAAGTGTTTCTAATGTGTGCTGTTTGGGGTGCCTGTCAAACTTTTAAAGGTAGCTCTCGAAAATACATATGACGACCGTTTCTATGTCCTGGAATTCAAAATCATTTTTTAACTTCACTTCTGTCTGTATTTTATCACGTTCCAACAAAGTATGTGATTTTATTTTATAATCAGGATACATAAAAACAAACGTATAAAAGAAGGCATGAATCGTTCTTTTGTTCAACCTAATACTGAAACTTCTGGCCACAGCAATCCAACAAGAAATAAAAGGCATCCAAGCTAGTGGGGAAGTAAACTGTCACTATTTGTAGATGATATGACAATATATTACAGAAAGTCCTAGAGATTCCACCAAAAAAACTATTGAATTTAATAAATTTCAGTAAAGCTCCAGAATGCAAAATTAATATACAGAGATGTATTTCATTTCTATATAGTAATAAAGTATGAGAAAGAGAAATTAAGAAAACAATGTCATTTACAATAGTACCAAGAATAAAATACCTAGAAATAAATTTAACCAAGGAGATAAAAGGTCTGTATACTGAAAACTTTAAGACACTGATAAAAATAAACTGCAGACACAAGCAAATGGAAAGATATTCCACACTTACTGATTCAAAGAATATTAAGTCTCCATACTACCCAAAGCAATCTATAGATTCAACACAAATCCAATCAAAATATCAATAGTATTTTTCACAAAACTGCAGTAAATAATCCTAAAAGTTGTATGAAACCACAGAAGCTGAATCAAAACACCTAAATAGGCCAATCAATCTTGAGGAAGAAAAAGCTGCAGGTATCACAATTCCTGATTTCAAGGTACAATACAAAGCTGTAGTAACCAAAACAGTATAGGCCACAAAAACTGGCCTATAGATCAATGGAACACAATAGACAGCCTAGAAATAAACCTCTGTTTATATGATTAGTCTATGACAAAGGAGGCAAGAACGTATAATGGAAAACGTCTCATCAATAAATGGTGCTGGAAAAACTGGACAGCTACATGCAGAATAATGAAGATGAACTAATTTCTTACACCACCCACAAAAAATAAATTCAAAAGGATTTAAAAACCTAAATATGAGACCTGAAGCCATCAAATTCTTTAAGGAAAACACAAGCATTCATCTCTTTGACATTACCCATGGCAACTTCTTACTAGACAGGTCTCCTCAGAAAAAGGAAACAGAAACAAAAATAAATTAATAGGACTACGTCAAACTAAAAAGTCTTTGCACAGTGAAAGAAACCATCAACAAAACAAAGGCAACCTACTGAATCAGAGAAGATACTTGCAAATGTTATATCCAATAAAAGATTAATATCCAAAATATATAAGAAACACCTACAACAGAACATAAGAAATAATAATAATCTGATTTAAAAATGAGCATAGGACCTGAGGAGACATGTTTCCAAAGAAGAGAAACAAATGGCCAACAGACATAAAAAGATGCTCAACATCACTAATTAAAAGGGAAATGCAAATCAAAACCACGATGAGATCACCTTAGTCATGACAAAATGGCTAGTATCTGAAAGACAACGAATAACATTATGTTGGTGAGGAAGTGGAGATAATGATACCCTCAGACCTTTTGGTGGGAATGCAAATTGGTGCAGCCACCTTGGAAACAGTATGGAGGATTCTCAAAAACTTAACATTTGAAAAAAACATATGATCCAGGGGCACCTGGGTGGCTCAGCTGGTCAAGCATCCAACTTCAGCTCAGCTCATGATCCCACGGTCTGTGGGTTTGAGCCCTGTGTTGGACTCTGTGCTGGCAGCTCGGGGCCTGAAGCCCGCTTTGGATTCTGTGTCTCCCTCTCTGCTCCTCCCCCTCTCGCACTCTGTGTCTCTCTCAAAAATAAACAGTAAAAAAAAATAATAATAATTAAAAAAATAAAAATTAAAAAGTCAAAAATTAAAAAGAAAAAGAAAACTCATATGATCCAGTAATTCCACTGCTGCATATTTATCCCCCAAAAATGAAAACTCTATTTTGAAGTTATATACAGCCCTGTGTTTCCTGCAGCACGATTTACAATAGCCAGGATATGAAAGCAACTTGTGTCCAGTGGTAGAGGAATGGAGATGTGGTGTGTGTGTGTGTGTACAGTGGTGTGGTACAGAGGAATGGAGATGTGGTGTGTGTTGGCTACAGAACATTCATTTTAAAATAAACTTCAAGGGGCGCCTGGGTGGCCTGGTCGGTTAAGCGTCCGACTTCGGCTCAGATCATGATCTCACAGTCCGTGAGTTCGAGCCCCGCGTCGGGCTCTGTGCTGACAGCTCAGAGCCTGGGGCCTGTTTCAGATTCTGTGTCTCCCTCTCTCTCTGCCCCTCCCCTGTTCATGCTCTGTCTCTCTCTGTCTCAAAAATAAATAAATGTTAAAAAAATAAATAAATAAAAATAAAAAATAAAATAAACTTCAATAGTTCACTGCCAATTATTTTTCAATGAGAAAAATTGTACTGGAAGCCTCACTTACAATGGAGTCGTCAACAGGCCAACAGAGAGAGCTCTCATGCCCTACCACTATTAGTCAATCACACACCCAAAAGGAAAATATGGACCTTGCATGTGGATACTACTTCACTATTCCAGCAGGAAGAAGGATGCTATTCTTCCTTCCTCCCTTGGCAACAGCCCAGCCCAATGAAAGACGGTCACAACTCAGCCAATGAAAAGCCACTATATTGCAAACCCGTAGTTGGCTTCACTGGACTTTTAGTGTATCACAGCCTTCCCTACTTCCTCCTTGCCTCTATAAAGGAACATTCCTCTGCTTTGCTCTGCAGACTTGGGTATGGCCTTACCTTAGCTTGATTGTCGCAAATTCCAATTCTCTGCTATTCCTGAATAAAACCCATTTTTGCTAGCAAAATAACCAGTAGTCTTATTTTTTTCAGGTTAATGGTAGAGGCAGAGATCAGCTAAGAACTCCCAACTATACCTTCCACAGAGTCTTATATCCTACTTAATTACTGACATTTTCTAGTGATACTGTATTAATGCCTACTGGTATTCAGTTTAGATGCAGGGACAATGTATGGCACGGCAGCAACACTACTTATTTTATCTATCATAGAAAAATGCAAAAAAATACTGCCTGTATATAAATGGAAAAAGAACTAAATTTTCCAAACTAACATTCAGAAGGAATTTCCTTGGAAATATTACTTATAGCATGTAAAGAAGAAGCATGAGTCTTTGACCTCCAGTATTCTTCTAGAGTTCCGCTTTAACTTCACTTACACAATTCTCATTCAGTTTCCCTTTCTCTTCAGTGTCCGGCCAGAGTGAAGACCTTAACACTTAAAGAGAATTGGTTTTTCTAAAGTGGAAGGCTAAATACATGTCCTTCTCCCTCATAACCACGTTCTTACAGCCACTCTTCTTGACTATTTTGTTACTCATAACTTTTTTGTCAGTAAATGAGGAGTGAATATTTTCATTTGCTCTTAGTTTTCAGTATATTTTACTTTTCTTCTTTTTCCTCTTAAAGAAATTGACTTTATCTTGCCAAAGAGCTATATCCCTGACACCTAGCACAACATTGCGTACATATTAGGGGTTTTATAAAGTCTGCATGACTAAAGAAATGCAGTCTTACTCTTATCCACTCACTACATTAAAACAGCAAATGGAGTACACCAAGTTCAAAATACTCAGGAATCACTTTGCTAACATCTTACTCCAGGAGGCATTATTATATTCCTTAAGGCATGGAGATCCTTACTTACTAATTTGCTGGGCAATTTAAGCTACTGATGATCTGAGCCTAAGACATAAAACACTCAAGTCAACCAGGAGTGTTAGACAGTAGAACAGGTAATGATTTTTTTTAATAAATGAAGACTGCTATCCTGTTTATGGACAAATAAGCTACCAATTCATACTAAGAGGACTACAAGATGTTTCTCCCATGAGCTGTTGCATTTTTTAATCTCTAGCTTCTCTATACTATTGAGGAGGCTGATGGAAGGGCAGTGAGATGAGGGTGTAATCTTTAATTATTGAAAACTCTACGTGACTACAATGAACCAAGTTGATAATGCAGAGCTCAATGGTAACATGTACCAACTATGAAACCAAACTTACCCAATGTTTTCATCATTTAAATACTGCTTTTGAGTGTAGAGTACTATTTTTTTTTAATTTATTTTAGAGAGCACAAGTGGGGGAGGGTCAGAGGGAGAGGCAGAGAGAGGGAGAAGGTGGGGGAGGGAGGAGAAGGGAGGGGGACAGAGAGGGAGAGAGAGGGAAACTCCCAAGCAGAATCTATGCTCAGCACAGAGCCCTCCATAGGGCTTGATCCCACAATCTTGGGATCATGACCTCAGCCAAAATCCCTAGTCAGACGCTCAACCAACTGAGCCACCTAGGTGCCATCCAGGTCACCCCGGTGACCTTTATTTTTCTACTTCTTTAAAAGTAGGCCACCGTAATTACTATTTTGGAGACAATATCATTTCATATTTATTTCAGTTATCGTGTTGGCATTTTTTACATGGTAAAGAAAAAGTCATTCTGGGGCAAAAGAGAATTGCAAAACTTAGTATTATTTTATTTCAGTAGTGACTCAGGAAAAAGCCATGATACTTATTTCCTTTTTACTTTATTTCTTTCCTCTTAGAATACTCAGAACCACAGAGCTGTGAGTGCCTCTATATTAAAGTAAAATAAAACATCTGATAATGAATGAAATGTGTAAAATGGTAACAAGTCTTCCACATGTTCTTAACACATTCTATTGTCCCTCAGGGATGAGGCATGACTTAAAAAGTGGACCTTCTGAGGAGATAAGTGAAAAACCTAAAGACCTCTCAGGAACAAAACTCCAAGAAATATGATAAATGTTTCCACATATTTTCCATTTTCAAATGACACTATTTTTAATTGACATATTCCTGTCACTAACATGTCACAGACCAGAACCCTATGAGACAATTAACATATCACAGAGTATGAATTTAAGTTGTAGTAGAAGTAAAACAAATTCTAACACCAACATCCTTTGATACCATAGAGGGGAGGTCCAAATTCCTAGTTATTAAGGAAAGTTGGTCTTTTTTTTTAATTTTTTTTTTTTAACGTTTATTTATTTTTGAGACAGAGAGAGACAGAGCATGAATGGGGTAGGGTCAGAGAGAGGGAGACACAGAATCCGAAACAGGCTCCGGGCTCTGAGCTGTCAGCACAGGGGCCCGATGCGGGGCTCGAACTCACGGACCGCGAGATCGTGACCTGAGCCGAAGTCGGCGCTCAACCGACTGAGCCACCCAGGCGCCCTGGAAAGGTGGTCTTATAAGTAATCATTTAGTTAACTGTGTTATGGCTTCTTCCCTGATGTTTTCTTTTGGGAGATTCACAAGAATACAGTATCCTTTCTTGCATATAATTTCATAAACATAGTACTCTCACAAGTGAGGATGGCTGACCTTTCGAATTCTCTAAATTCTCCAACATTCTGCGAACTGGTACTTCTAGACATATGATGAATGTCAGGTGAAAAATTTTCCTTGAGAGGGAAAAACTGTACAAATAATAATTGATTGCTTACATCACAAACACAATTCTAATTCCTTACCCAGATTTATAATTAGATACAGCTTAGAATCTGTACTCTTTGTAAATTTTTCCCAAATAAATTTAACAGTTGAATTTTATTCTTAAAATTGAGATTGAGTTTTTAGTTAAGTGAAAAACATTTCTAAGCAATTTATCTTTTTTTTCCTTCCTGCTTTGACTTGGGACAGTCTTTTCAAGGGTAATGTACGTAGCCAATTCTAACCACGGTTTTAAATGTCAGATGTAAATTTCCAGTCCATATACACACACACACACACACACACACACACACACACACACACACACACACACATTAATGGAATTCACAATGGTAACTCTACCACTGACTTTTTATCTAAGTTTTCCATCACTTTGATATTTTTCTTGCTGGATCATTCACATACTTTGCATTAACATGTGCTAAAATAAAACCATAAACTATCTTTCAAATACTATGTAAGAATAAAATAACTCAAAAGTGCTCTAATGGAGTATGTTATATAATCATTTTAAAAGACTTCCCCTAATTTAGGTATGTGTCATGATTAGCAAGAAAGAGAACATTTTATTGCCTTTAACTTGAGCCAAGTGTTCAACTTACATTCGCAAAACAAATATCCTTCTTACTTCCAACTTTTGATTTTATTTTCTTGATGACCGTGAGATTTAAGAGTTAGAAAATGAGTTTGGATAAAAGTAACTCTTAATTAAGGGATGTCTGAGCAACTCTAAAGGCAGTACATGTTGATAACTTGCTCTTTTTAAGAAGATGAAACCTACAGAGTGTCCTGAAAGGAAAAGGGCCAACCAGGCAAAGTTTTTCACTAGACACACAATTTGTTTCTTGTCCCACTAGAGTTCTCAAAAACTATATACAACAGTATTAAAGTCATGTCTTTATAACCAGCCCATAAAACATTTATTTCCTTTTGTGTTTATTTCACCTCTGGTTTCTTTTCCTTTTTGTGTTACAGAAGGATGCCCTCAGGTACTTATTCCATTAACTAATTGTCAACTGCCATAAGCTCAAATGTGAAAATAGCAACGTGTTTGAAAGACAGGCTTCACTATATACACTGTATTTAAAATCAAATTCCCTATTCCTAAGATATTAGAAATTTTCTATCTGTGCAAAACTGGAGGACACACACTTAGAAATAAGAGAAGCATTTGGGCAAATCAGGCTTATGAAAAATATCAAATATCAACCAACTGTGCAATATGAACTGTGCAATATGAACTGCGTTGAAGTCAGGCTTGGTTTTACAAGAAAGCTTTCAATTGTCAAAGTTTTAATTCTCAAAATTTTGCTGACAATTCAAAAGGGAACTCATATTATAAATGTTGTGTTAAAAAACAAAGGATTCAAAGGTTGCAATAGTGCTAATGAACAGTTTAATTTAGAAGAATACTGTGGGAGGGCAGGCACGAAGGGAGGGAAGTATGGGAGGAGGAAGAGGGCTGAGGGCAACCTAGGTCACAGCCTATTTTCAACATGCACCTTCTCCTACTCAAGGGCAATAAAGGAAAAAAATGTGTTCTCAGAATAATAGTTTCTCCCCTAGACTTTAATACTTTATATGTAATGTTAAAGAGTCAAAAAATACAGAGAAATACATGAGAATATTAAAATATGTGGGGAATTTATTTCAATTCAGTTGGTATTCAGAATTTTTAAAACAGGTCAATGCAAAAATTGCTGACAAGGTCATAATTAAGGTTATCAAATTAAACTCCTTATTTAGGTAAGGCAGAGTTAGACAAGCACACAAAAATGAAACCCACACTAGACTGACTAGATGTTTTTAAGCTTGTGGTTCCCATGATGATTGACATTGCCTCTAAAATCATTTACTTTAAAAAAACATTTGAACTGTATTTTACTATAGTTGAGTAAGTTGTCAAAAGTTCAAACTACACTTTGATTTTCATCATATAATTATTAACTTCAACTACAATTGCACATATTAAGGTCCAATAATGTATATATCAAAGCTTGTGCCATATATAATTACCATGTTCTACAACTTGTGGAATCAGGTTGATACAAGTACCCCCCCCCCAAAAAAAAAAGCTACGTGCAATCAAATTTCTCTTGTAATTTTTTGTTTATTTTGCCAGAGTGTAGCAGGATTCTTGCTCAGTCGTGACACCAAGGCTTCTCTTTCCAGGAAACAACTTTATTCCTGCCAGCACCACTCAGTTGGGTTCATACCAGAAGAACTGAGCCCCGAATGCCACATGGTGCAGTTTTTGGTGGTTTTTTTTCCACTTCTTTGTCTCCCATATATGGTAACATACCAACATGTAGTCTGATTAGTGGTCTCACGTTACAAGGTCATGAGGGATGTTGTCATCTACACGTATAAACAGGATGCCTTGAGGGTTTTTTTCCCCCTTCCTTAGGGAAGGGTCTCTACCACAAGAGACAGCACAAGTGAGGAAGGAGCAGAGAGAGACAAAAACACAGAGAGAGAATTCCAAGCAGGCTCTGCACCACCAGTGCAGACCCCGATGCGGGGCTCAAACTCACAAACCCACAAGATCATGACCTGACCCAAAGTCAGACACCCCACTGAATGAGCTACCCAGGCACCCCAAATTTCTCTTACAATTTAAATACAAACGTTATCCTCAGTCTAAAATTATGCACCAGAAAAAAAAAAGTTTTCATGCAAGTGGTAACTCTAACATTTATCTAAACAGAATTCACATTTTAGTTTTTTAATAACTGTGTTTCTTAAAATAAAAAGCATTTGGAATGCTTGAAAAATAGGAATGTATATAAGCAGTCATCTTCATAAGCCTTCAAAACTCTAGTCACATTTATTCAGTGATTTTATGATAAATTTATACAAATGTAACTATACTCTTTAAGACCCTACTGATTATAAATCTTAGTTAATTTAGTGAAAATTCTGTACTGAAAATGCTAGGACTTCAATGTTTTTAAATATGACAAACTTCCATCTGTATACAATATCAAAAAATAGTACCAAGAATTGATTAATCCTTAAATTTATACATAAAGTAATACTTCTGCTTTATCAAAAATGCAGAAGTGACTCAATAGGAGGGATATTTTTAAGGATTTAAATTTAAGGAGAATAAATTTGAAAAAAAAAATTGAAGTCATAGCTCCCCAACTTCTTTCCTTCCTTTCTACAGTAATTTATAGGAAACTTTATTACATACAACACTGTATTTGATTAGATTTAGGCATCAAATTCTGTTCCAGCTTTGTCCATAAACTGCTGTGAGCTCTTGGAAAAATCACCTCACTTTTCTGTGTAATTAAGTGATTGAATTTTATGATTAGTATAAATTTATTTTTATCTTCTCAATGACTTAACAATAGATACTTTAGGGAAAGTGGCTTAGAGAAACAAAAGACAATTCATTTTTTAAGCATATTTTTATCAGTAACTCAGCAATCAAATAGATAACTGGTTAAAATTGGGTTAGCTTACATCATGATTAAGAGTTATGACCGCCTGAGTGTTTGGGATCAGCTAACTGATTCATCGGTAGCCTAGAAATGCGATTTCAAATGATCACAGGACCTGTATGTAATTTCACCTTGATTACAGAATCCTCTCCCAACCTACATTCAACAACATTCAACAGGACTATTTAAATCCAAATTTACTAAAAATCAAGCCAGCAACTTTATTTTTACTTTTAAATAACATGGGTTTAGTGTTGGGGTTTCTGGGTGTCTCATTCAGTTAAGTGTGCGACACAGGATTTTAGCTCAGGTCATTGTCTCAAAATTTCGTGGGTTCAAAACCCTATGTCTGGCTCTGTGCTGGTGGCATGGAACCTGCTTGGAATCCCTCTCCCTCTCTTTGTGTCCCTCCCCCAACTCTTTTTTCTTTTTTTAAATATGGGTTTAATATTTACTGAGAAGAAGGTTTCTTTTAATTGCTTGGTTACATATGTATTTGTACTATTTTTACAGCAATATGGAAACAAATGCTAAATGACAGTTATTTACATTTAGCTGTTAGTTTAAACTAGATTTTCTATTAACTTTAAAATCTATCCCCCAATTTTTTTGGTAACAGTTAATTAGGAGAAACATGCTATTATATTCACTACAAAATTTTTACCCTGATTTAGGAATGTCAAGGTTTTAGCATGGTTCTGAGTGGAGAATAAAACATTTGAGAAGTTTTCTTCCCCTGGAAGAAATGTGAATTATTCTGGGTCATAATGACAGTATAGAGAATTTTCTTTTGTACTGTTTAGGAAAGAATACGTAACTGGAATGAACATATTTAATTAGTGAGTTGGCACTCTCAAAGACGGAGGCTTATGAAAAACAACGTTGTAAACATCAGCAGTAATGGAACTATATTAAAATTTAATGAACTTCAATTCATGGCAGAGGAAAAATGTTATCTAATATATGTTTCTGAAAATTCTTTATCTCCCATTATTTACTATGTATGAATCTATATGACAAATTAAGGCATCCTTCACAAGTACTTGAAGAGGGAAAAGAAGAGGAAACTTTATAGTTCTCTGGTATGCACAGGAGACATAAATTACAGGATTTTAAAATTTACTGGTGAAAAGATCAGCAGAGAGGGGCTGTCCATAGATATTTCTTCGAGAAAGGCAAATTTACTTTGGCAAGCCTATGCTCTCTGTCAAGCACTCTATTAGATTCATTCACACTTAGTAACTCATTTTCCCTTCACAATAACCCTGCCAGAAATATTTTTGCGGACAAATTGAAACCTCCAGAAACAGTTTACACCAGTCTTATTTTATCTGTATGGTTGCTAAGCTTTCATATCATGATAACCTAAGAAACAGAAATGAGTTTGAGAGATTAAGGTGACAAGCTTTCAGTAAGAAAGGGGAAAAAAAAAAGAAAAGATTTCCAGTTTCTCACTCTCTGTAATTTGCTTGCTTGAAACCTTCCCTTTTGGTCTCTTCCAGTCATAGAGCTCTCCCTTTCTCTAGGGTTCCTTCTTTCTTCCTATTGTAAGGCAACCATTTTCGAGCTGTATTCTGTATCAAGTTCCAAACATCAAGTAAGTTGGGCTCAGGGAAAATGATGCATAAAGATGACTGCTAGACCTATCTCTAGCATGGCTGAAACACTCCTCAGTTTTTTTACACTAAGTTACATACTGTTAGTATGACATATGTGGTCTGTTCAAGGTCTCAGATTTCCTGAAAACTCCAATATCCACATGCTGAAAAGTTCCCCAAATCTAAAATATAGAGAGGTTTGTTACTCATATATAGTAAATAAAGTTACATCTATAAATGAAATCCACTGGAGAGACAGTTTCAAGTACTGACTTGGCTAAACATTAGAATAACTTCATGAATTTTAAAAAAGCAATACACTAAAATCCAGCCTTGCTAATTAAATCACAGTCTCTGAGGGAGATGTGTGGCTATCAGCAAGTTTTCTTAAATTCCTAGGGAGATGCTAATGCTCAACCAAGTTTGAGAGCTACTTATATTCAATCAGAAGAGATTATCTATCCTTTAGGAATTCCAACATTTAAAAACTGTACTGAAGATGATTAACAGATAAAGTATGGAAATCAAGGGGTAAGATGGTTTAAATAAGTAGGAATTAGGAAACAGAGACTCAAAGTATAACCAATTTTCTTGAGTTTACAGTGTTGGTTGTTTAAAAATATATGCAGAGTTTTTAAAGAGAAGACAGATTTTTAACATATATAAATGCTGATGGGAAAGATCCAGGAGAAAGGGAGAGATGGGTTATGGAAGAAATGGGAAAATCCATCCCTAAAGTCTGAGACTAAATGAAGAGTCAAGGTCCCTAGAAGAAAAAAATGTACACTGTAAAAAAGAATGTCTCCCTTCCTGTAACATAAGAAAAATAGAAAATATGAGTCTAAAAGTGCATGCACAAAATTTCGAGAAGGTGAGAGCAATCCAAGAAGATAACTTCTCTGTTTCCTCTACATTTGGATCTAATACTACCTGGGGGGGGACAAAAGTGAACCTGCCTTACAAGTAATAAATATCCTCTAGGTTACTAACAGACTTAATTCCTGAAATAATTCAGTGAGATAGGTACTCTCATCCTTAGTTACAAATCAGGACAACAGAGGCAGAGAGAGGTTAGGTAACTTGCCCCAAATCACAGGGGCAAAATGGTCTGTAAATGGGACTCTGGGGCATGAGCCTCCACATTACCACATTGTCTGTCACCTAAGGTTCCCCGCCACTGAAGAGACTAGTGTGAGGCCCTCTCTTGTGTTATCAGACAAACCTCCCTCTGATTCTGCTCTTTAATTTATTCACCTTAAGAAAGTTACTAGCAAAATGGAAATAATAGAACCTTTCTCAGAGAACTGTTGTCAAGAGAAATTAAATTCCATTTCATCATATAGATATTTCTGTAATTCCAACTTGCCAAGGTACAGTTCTAAGTACTGAGGGCTACAGCATCAGTGGAAAAGACCAATTTTCTTCATGGAGTTTCTGTCTTTTTTTTTTTTTTTTAATTTTTTTTTCAACTTTTTTTTATTTATTTATTTTTTTTGGGACAGAGAGACAGAGCATGAACGGGGGAGGGGCAGAGAGAGAGAGAGAGACACAGAATCGGAAACAGGCTCCAGGCTCCGAGCCATCAGCCCAGAGCCTGACGCGGGGCTCGAACTCACGGACCGCGAGATCGTGACCTGGCTGAAGTCGGACGCTTAACCGACTGCGCCACCCAGGCGCCCCATGGAGTTTCTGTCTTAATAGAAGAGAAGCAGCAGCAACAAATGCACAAATTCCATGGACTGGAAAAGATTTGTCTGAATCCCCAAAACTTACAACTTTAGAGAAACATTAACCTCCGATCTCCTTCATTCTCAAGTTGTGTTTCTACTTTGCCGAGTTAGCCCTTTGGGGAAACATACCCACAGAGAGGAAGCATTTATGGTATTGAAAAAGAGGCATCCTCTCAGGAAACAAAATCAACAGTTCATATTTCAAGGTTTTTGGGAAAAGGTGGTTAACAACAGCTAAAAGAAACTTGAGTTAGCTCTATCAATTTCCCAACAAGTAGACTTTAAAAATCATTAGTGGACATAAGAAATGGTATTCATAAAGATAAAGGAGGCTATCAAAATCTCAAATTTGTGTGGGGTACCTAGGTGGCTCAGTCTGTTGAGTGCCTGACTTCAGCTCAGGTCATGATCTCCTGGCTCATGAGTTCGACCCTCAGGTCGGGCTCTGGGCTGATATCTCAGAGCCTGGAGCCTGCTTTCAATGCTGTGTCTCCCTCTCTCTCTCCCTCTGCCCCTCGACTGCTCACGCTCTGTCTCTGTCTCAAAAATAGATGAAACATTAAAAAAAATTTTTTTTAACCTCAAACTTGTGTGAATCTTTTAACATGACCTCAAATACATAAAGCAAAAATTCGTATAACTTAAAAGAAGAAACACATGTATCATCACTACAAAAGACTTCGACATAGTGTTAGCAATTCATCAAGAAGCTGTTACGGACATGGAAAATAAGTAAAAATATTGATTACATAGACAGAATTGTATTTCACATATTTAGCATACCACACTCAACGATGAAGATTTATATTTAAGTACAAATTAAATATTTACTAACATTGGCAGTATGTCATAATGTAGGAATCAACAAACTGCAAAGAATTTAAATTATTTAAAGTATGCTGACTAACCATAGTGAAAGTTAGGAATTACTTAAAACCAGAACAAGAACATGCAAGTGCACAAAAGAAACTTCCTAATTTCCTGGAAATTAAATATTTCTCTAAAAGATGCAAGAAACAAAGAAAAATTGAAACAAATTATAAAACTTGGAATTAAAACATTCCAACATTTGTGAGGAAAGAACATTTGTGAGACATAGCTAAAAAGCAAGATTTAGAGACCTGTTTGTAGCTTTATTTTTGAGACTTAGAGTAATAATTTGTTGTGCTATTTTGTAATACTTTAATCCTAAAGTCAATTCACTTATTTTATTTAAACAATTTACTGGGGCAGCTGGGTGGCTCAGTTGATTAAGTGTGCAACTTCAGCTCAGGTCGTGATCTCATGGTTCATGGGTTTGAGCCCCGCATCAGGATCTGTGCAGACAGCTCAGAGCCTGGAGCCTGCTTCTGATTTTGCATCTCCCTCTCTCTCTCTGGCTCCCCATCCCTGGCCTGTGTGTGTGCGTGCACACACTCTCTCTCTCTCTCTCTCAAAAAATTAACAAACATTAAAAACAAATTTAAACAATTTATATTAAAAATAAAGATTTCACCCATTTCTCCCACCCTAAAACCCCTGACTCCGGCAACCACTAATCTGTTCCACCTATTAGGTTTTTTTGTTTACTTGTTTGTTTTAAGACTCTACATTAAGAGACATCATACATGGGTGCCTGGGTGGCTCAGCTGGATGAGCATCTGGCCCTTGATTTTGGCTCAAGTCAAAATCTCATGGTTCGTGGAATCGAACCCTGCATCAGGCTCTAGGGTGACAGTGTGAAGCCTGCTTCGGGTTCTCTATCTCCCTCTCTCTCAGCCCCTCTTTCACTTTCTCTCTCTCTCTCTCTCTCCCAAAATAAACAAACATTAAAAAAAAAATCATACAGCATTTGTCTTTCTCTGATTTACTTCACTTAGCATAATGCCCTTGAAGTTCATCCATTTTCACTCATGAAGAAAATAAGAGAGGATCCAAAAAATAAAAACAGAAATTAAAGAAATTTACATGTAATACCACAGAAATACTAAGGATCATAAAAGCCTACTACAAATAATTATACACTAAATTAGACAACTCAGAAGAAATGGATACATTCCTAGACACATACAACCTACCAAGACTGAATCATGATGAAATAGAAAAATTTAACAGATTACTAGTAAAGAGATTGAATCAGCATTCAAAAATTTCCCAACAAATTAAATTCCAGGACCAGAAGCCTTCACTGGTGAATTCTACCAAACATTTAAAAAAGAATAAATGCAAATTCTTCTCAAACTCTACTGAAAACACAGAGAGGAGGGAACTCATCCAAACTCATTTGAACAGACTGATTACTAGTAAGGAGATTAAACAGTATTCAAAAACCTCCCAACAAATTACAGTCCAAGACCAGAAAGCCTCACTTGTGATTCTACATAACATTTAAAGAAGAATAAATACCAATCCTTCTCAAACTCTTCCAAAAATACAGAAGAGGAGGGAACTCATCCAAATTCATTTTATGAGGCCAGTGATTATGACACCAAAATCAGACAAGGATATGACAAGAAATGAAAATTATAGGCTGGCATTCCTTAAAAACAGATATGCAAAAATCCTTAACAAAATATTAGCAAAATGAATTCAACTATTTAAATAATCATATACCCTGACCAAGTAAGATTTATTCCAGAGATGCAGGGATGATTCACCATCTGCAAATCAGTTAATGCGATACACCGCATTAACAAAATGTAGGATAAAAACTGCATGGTCATCTCTTTTTTTTTTCCAGATAGAACCATGGAGGATGGTAGAGAGAAGAAAAAGAAGGTTCCTGCTATGCCAGAAACCCTTAAGAAAAAGGGAAGGGATTTCACAGAGTTGAAGATCAAGTGTCTGAGAAGGAAGTATGCCCAAAAGATGCCTCAAAAGGAGATGAAGAAGCTCATCTGTGAAAAAGCTAAGCGTCACCACAAGGAACATAGGCAAATGTACACAACTGAGATTCAACTGGCTAGGATGGCAAGAAAAGCCGGCAACCTCTATGTACTTGGGGAACCCCAATTGGCATTTGTCATCAGGACCTTACAGCTATCAATAGTGTTGAGTCCAAAGGTTCAAAAGGTGTTGCACCTTCTTCACCTTCACCAGATTTTCAATGGCACCTGTGTTAAGTTCAAAGAGGCTTCAGTCAACATGCTAAGGATTATGGAACCATACAGAGCACTGGGGTACCCAAACATGTAGTGAGTGAATGAATTGATTTACAAGTGTGGTTATGGCAAAATCAACAAGAAGCCAATTTCCCTGACAAATAACACATTGATTGCATGATGTCTTGGTAAAAACGGCATCATCTGCACAGAGGACCTGATTCATAAGATCTATACGTTAAAAAAACATATCAAGGGGCGCCTGGGCAGCGCAGTCGGTTAAGCGTCCGACTTCAGCCAGGTCACGATCTCGCCGTCGGTGAGTTCGAGCCCCGCGTCGGGCTCTGGGCTGATGGCTCGGAGCCTGGAGCCTGTTTCCGATTCTGTGTCTCCCTCTCTCTCTGCCCCTCCCCCGTTCATGCTCTGTCTCTCTCTGTCCCAAAAATAAATAAAAAATAAATAAAAATAAATAAATAAATAAATAAATAAAATAAATAAAATAAAAAAACATATCAAAAAAGCAAACAACTTCTTATGGTCCTTCAAGTTATCTTCTCCTTGTGGGGGAATAAAGAAAAAGACCACTCATTTTGTAGAAGGTAAAGATGCTGGCACAGGGAAGATCAGACCAGTAAGATTATTAGGATGAACTGAGGTATCTGCTATGATTATTTTTATAATCTGGTCAGCTAATCAACAACTACTTTTAAATTGAAAAAAAAAAAAAGACCTATAAATCATCTCAATAAAAAAAGAACATGACAAAATTCAACATCTATTTATGATAAAAATTCTCAACCAAATGGGTATAAAGAGAGAACTTATATCAACATAATAAACACCATATATGAAAAGTCCACAGCTTACATCATATTCAGAAGTAAAAAGCTGAGAAAGTTTTCCTGTAAGATCAGGAACATATTTGCAACTTTAAATGCCCATATAGGAAAACAGAAAGCTTAAGAATAAATTATGTATGCTTTTCTTTCAAGAAGTTGGAAAGAGAAAAGTGAATCAAATCTAAAAATATAAAAGAAAAATCAATAAAATATAATTCAAACATTCAAAAATAGAAACCCTAAACTTTTTTTTTTTAATTGTTTGTTATTTTTGTGAGAGAGACAGACAGAGAGCAAGCAGGGAATGGGCAAGCAGAAAGAGGTAGACACAGAATCCGAAGCAGGCTCCAGGCTCTGAGCACCCAGGACACAGCGCGACGTGGGGCTCAAACTCACTGACTGCAAAATCATGATCTGAGTTGTATTAGACCACCCAACCGACTGAGCCACCCAGGAGCCACTAAACCCTAAACCTTTGAAAATACTAATAAAATTAACCCCTAGCAAAACAAAGTAAGGAAAAAGTATTAGAATGAATAAAACAACAAAATCAGAGATGACAAAAGGTAATATACTAATATTTACACTGTTTCTAGCTGCATCAAAAAAGATGAGTGATTATAAACAACTTTTTAGTTGTAAATTAGAATATTTGAATGAATTGCAAAAATTCATCAAATAAAACTACAGGAAGATGAAAACACACAGAGAGCCTGAATTACTTGGTATCAAGTAAAGAAATTAAATCCACTATTAAAAACATTCTTACAAAAATGACCCCAGGTCTAGATGACTTCATCAGTGAATTCTCTGAAATATTAAAGATATAGATAATACTAGTGTTACACAAGACTCTGTGTAATAACAGAAAAAGAAAATTCCCCAATATATTTTAAGAAATTAGAATAATATTGATACCAAAACATGATAAATGCATTGTAAGAAAGGAAAAGTACTACAGAATCTTTCTCAAGAATATAGACAAAAATCCTAAATAAAATATAAATAAGTCCTATTCGGCGATAATGAAAAAGAAAAAAACAAGACAGTAGACCATTGCGACTTACTCCATGAATGAAACCTGGTTTAGTAACAAATCACTAGGACTGATCACATCAACAGAAAAATAAGGAATAAGTCAAGTGTTTTCACAAACACAGTAGAAGAATTTCATAAAAGTCACCACTCATTTATGTTTTTTTTTCTAGAAACTCTCTTGCCAAACTAGAAATAAAAGGGAATTTACCTCATAAACAATATCAACAAATTCTTCCAAGAGTGGCAAAGTAATAAAAATTGAGGCATAACCGATTACATACTGCATGATTCCATGTGTGTAAGTATAAAAGCAGGTAAAAATATGTGGTTTGAAGTCAAGAGGTTACTATTCCAAAATGAGGACTTCTGACTTGTTGATAATATTGGTGTTATTGAATAGACAGATTTCTGTTTATAAAAATTAAGCTGTACACTTATGATACACACTTTCCTGTATGCATATTATACTTCAACAATCAGGAGATAAGAATGAGACAATGATGCTCATCATCATCACTTCTCTTCAGTATTTACTGGAAATCCCAGCCCATGTAGTAAGGAAGAAGAAAAAAAAAGCATTAAGAATTGGAAAAGAATAAAAATATTAAAAAGTGACATAAGTGTGCACTTAGAATATGTAAGACAATGTTTAGAATAAATTTAGAACTAGTACACAAATTAAGCAACTTCACTCGATACAAGACCAAGGAACTAAATTTTATGTCTCATAGCCACAACAGGAATTTAGATTTAAAAATGAAATAACTGGGGCACCTGGGTGGCTCAGTTGGTTAAGCATGCGACTTGGGGCTAGGTCATGAGTTCACTGTTCCCAAGCTCAAGCCCTGCAAGGGGCTCTGTGCTGAGAGCTCAGAACCTGGAGCCTGCTTCATATTTTGTGTCTCCTTTTCTCTCTGCCCCTCCCCCACTCACACTAGGTCTCTCTCTTTCAAAACTAAACTCTAAAAAAAATAAAAAATAAATAAAAATGAAATAGTTTATAATAGCATTCAAAGTCAAATATTTTTTTAATCTTCATTTTTGAGTGAGAGAGAGAGAATGTGAGTTGGGTAGGTGCAGAGAGAAAGTTAAGTAGAGGGTCCGAAGCAGACTCCAGGCTCTGAGTTGTCAGCACAGAGCCTGACGTGGGGGTCAAAACAACGGGCAGCAAGATCATGTATGAACTGAGCCAAAGTCAGATGCTTAACCAACTGAGCCATGAAGGTACCCCTCAAAGTCAATATTTAGAAGTAAATCTAGAAAACGTGTGAAAACTACACTAATAATTAAATAGCATTATTGAGAAATATTAAACAAGAGCTAAATAAATGAAGAAATATATTATGTTTTTGGTTACACGACTCAATAATGTATGACCACCAATTCTCTCAAAATTTATCTATAGACTTAATAAAACCCTGTCTCTACACTAGTTTCCAATGATCTTCATCTCTTGATATTCATACACCTTTGTAATGGTCTCCCACATTACACCTGGGTTGGTTTGTGTGCTCAACAGAATGCCATAGAGGTGACTGTGTCACTTCAAAGATTACCTTATCAAAGACTCTACAGCTTCCATCTTGGTCCCTTTTTCTTTAATTATTTCTCTTGGATCGCTTGCTTTGAGGACAACAATCAACCACACCTTGAGATCACTCAAGCACCCCTATAGAGAGGCCCAGCTAACAGTGATCCTTAGCAAAAGTGGAGTAAAAGTGTTAAATCTGGAGATGATTCATCTTTCGGCAATAAATCAGTAGTATTCCCCATTTAAATGTCAGAAGTTTTAGTGGAAATCAGACGATCCTAATATAGAAATGCAAAGGGCCAAGAATAACCAAAGAAATCTTCAAAAAGAACAAATCTTGAGTACTAACATTACCAAACGTCAAGACTCATTATAAAACTGTATGAAGACAATGTGGGATAGGCACAAGGACAGATTTTTCCAACTGAAAAGAATGGACAGTGCACTAATTTGTCTATACATTCTGTCACCTAATTTATGACAAAAAAAAAAAAAAAAACAACTCTGCAGTGCAATGGGAAAAAGTGGTCTTGTCTAAAAGTGGTATTAGATAAATTAGATGTTCTTATGAAATAATTGTACCTAGATTCATCTACCATTCACAGAAGAAAGAGGAAGGGAGGTAGGAAGGAAGAAAGGAAGGAAGGCAGGAAGGAAGGGAGGGAGGGAGGGAGGGAGGGAGGGAATTCCAGGTCAACTGCTGATCTAAATGTAAAAGTCAAAACAAATATTTTAGAATAAAGTATGAAACATCCTTATGAACATAGAGTTAGTAAATATTTTTTAAACAAGGGACAAAAAAGGCTGTTTATAGACTGAAAATTAATTGGACCACATTAATGTGATCTTAAGATCAAATATTCAAGTATTTTGCTCATTAAAAGACAACAAAAATAAAAACACATACTGTAGTGATTGACATTTGCATGACACATACCCAAAGGACTTAAATGCATCTTATATAAGTATCTCCTATGTATCAACCCAACTAAAAACTTATGCCAAAGACTTCATACTTCACAGAAGGGAATATCCTAGTGGTCAGAATGCAGGTGAAAAGGGACACAATATTTTTTTTCCAAAGGAAATAAAAACCACAATTCATTTATCATTCTACTTCTATTAGAAGGGCTAAAACCAATTTTTAAAAAATTAATACCCAGTGTTGCAAAGGATGTGGAGTAATGGAGATGTCAAAAATTCCTACTGAGTGTGTGAATTCGTGCAGTTATTTTGGAAAATTCTGGGGTCAGCTGCAAAAGCCTGCTCGAGCCAGCCATTCTCTCAGCATCCACTCAGTAGAAAGGCATGCACGTAGTTCCATGCAGTAAGGAGAGCTAACATTCCACAACTAGGAAAAGATATGGATGACGCTCACTAACACGATATTGATGAACAGAGCTAGACACAAAGAGGTGCATGCAGTCTAAGTCCACTCACACACACAAAAATTTTAAATGCTAATCTAATCTATGTGAGAAGTCAGAAGAATGGTTACTCCTGCATGACAGGGCGGGGGGCGGGAAGGGCTTTAGCTGAAGTTTAACTGAAAATGTTCATTTTATGAAAATTGAGCTACATGCTTATGATATATGCAGTTTTCTGAATGTATATTATACCTCAAGAGCAGTGTGTGAAAGAAAATAGAAAGTTAGAAACTATCAAATAGATTATGATTTTCATTCAATGAAAATCCACATAAATTCCTTCAGTTTCACTCAAAACTGAAAAAAAAGAAAAAAATGCATTGGTACTTGTAATTGAAAATATGGACTCATACCTTGTATTATTACCCTCAATTTTTTACCTTATTTTTAGAGCCCTGCATTGAGTTGCATGCTGACAGCAAGGAGCCTGCTTGGAATTCTCTCTCCCTCTCTCTCTCTGCCCCTCCCCTACTTGCTCTCTTTCTCAAAATAAATAAACTTAAAAAAAAAAAAAAGATAAATGATTAGTTCCAAAAAAAGCTTGTATTGAGTCTACTTAACAAAAACATAATTAGTGTGAAATAAAATTATGTCTCTCCTTGTAAATTTTCAACAGTTCTTTACTACCTAAAGTTTTTTTTTTTTTTTACATTTAAAAAATAGTTCACAAATGACCTTCATCTGTGTTCGTGGTATTAATTCCCTCTACTCTTTATTTCATTCATTTGTACATTAAGTAACCAGTGATTGAGGACTTATTATGCCCTAGACACTATCTTAGAAGTTATCTCCATAGAGACTAAATAAGCAAGTCCCTTCATCCAGTGAAATTGCAATACATAGAAATGATTTATAATAAGGAAAAACTATGCACATGGGGTCAACACTCTTCATCCCCATGCCAACCACTCACCCACAGCTAAGGGAAGAAATTCACAAAATGTTCTTGTTGCCCTCCACCCCATTATATGCAGCTGAAACTAAGACATATTGCAAAATGAATTCTATTCTAATGATTCTGGTGGTAGGTACTGAGTCAAAAGCTATTGTTAGCTATCTTTATTCTTACTCTAAATACACTCCAAAGTGTGATATAATGTAAAAAAAAAAAAAAAAAAAGTGTGCTACCTAATACAAGCAAAAAATTTGAGAAATTACCCAATGGATTATGGTCTTCATTCACTGGAACTCCACATCAATCCTAATACAAAAAAAAAGTCATTTTGGACCTCAAGTTATCCAAGAGGTATCCCTTAAGACTAAGCTTCAGGACATGTCAACTTATCTTGTACCATATTATTTTTAAGTAATTCCTCCTGGACTGTCATCCTGGGCTGCTAAAAGAAAATAGTGTAGTCTGGGCAGCTTGAACAACAGATATTTATTTTCTCACAGTTCCAGAGGCTAGAAGTCTAATATTAGGGTGCAAGTATGGTCAGGTTCTCATGATAGCTCTCTTCCTGGCCTGCAACTGGCCACCTTCTCTGTGGGTCATGAAAGGTAAAGATTTTCCTCTCCTTCTCTCTCTTCTTCTTCTAAGGCCTCTAGTCTTATAGGTTTAAGATCCTACCATAATGACCTCATTTAACTAATTCCTAAAAACCGTACCTCCAAGTACAGTGTTATTAACATCAGTCACATTCTGAATTAGAACTTCAGCATATGAATTTTTGAGGAGACACAATTCTGTCCCAAAGCAATTATACGTTGTTAAGTTTACAGTCCAGAAATAAAGCCAAGGTGATAAATGATGGCAGCAGTCTAACTATATTCAGGTTTTAAGAAGCTAATGAACCCAACTGTTAGTTACCTTTGACAACTACTTAGAAATAAACTATCCTTTATAAAGAGAATGTTTTATTAGATAACCTCTGGAGACAGGGCCAATTGATCTTGGCTTTAGTTTTTTTGTTTTTTAACGTTTATTCATTTTTGACAGAAATAGACAGAGCACAAGTGTGGGAGGGGCAGAGAGAGATGGAAACACAGAATCTGAAGCAGGCTCCAGGAGCTGAATTGTCAGCACAGAGCCTGATGCACGGCTTGAACTCACAGACCTCGAGGTCATGACCTGAGCTGAAGTCAGACACTTACCTGACTGAGCCACCCAGGTGCCCCTTGGCTTTAGTTTTGATCAAAACATCCCGGAGCTTGGTTAAAATTTAGATAGGGTCCTTTGAGACTGGAGTCCTCTAACATCCTTTTTTTTTCCTTTAGAGAACTGAAGTTTTCTTACTTTGGAACACTAAACTAAGTCTTCTTAATTTAGAAAACCTGCTTTTGCAAATTTGTTCTCTGCCCCTTTGAGGTATAAATCTTCCAGTCTCCTGTCAGTTTTATAAGCCAGGAATGTCTTGTCAAAGACCTAGAAGCCAATCCCTTTGAAAGAGAATCATCCAGAAAGGCAGTGTACCAGTTGGTGGGTAGAGCTTAATTTCCATAATCAACTGGCAAACACAGTTAAGCCTAATAACCCTAACAAACCTGCTACTAATGCATCCTCCATTAGTTTTTCACTAGCTCACCCCAGTGCTTAAAATCTCTCCAGCTTTTTGAGCAGACTCCAGTTCAATCTCTCTCCCCTACTGCAATTTCAATTTCTCCCCTACTCTATTTCCATAATCTTGAATAAAGTTTTGCTTGCTTATTTAACTGATCCAGTCCAGTTTTTCTTTGAGAGTTCTAAATAAAGAATAATCTGTAAGATAATAATAATAACCTGTAATAAATAAATATACCATACTAAATCCTATATTCTTACCTTGCTGAGGAGTACATTTTACAGCTGTCAGAAGTATAAAAACCTCTAACTTATTTTTAGCCAAAAGGAAAATGAGGCAAGAATGAGAACAAGACAGATGAGAGAAAGGATGCCACTGAGCTTCAGTTTTCTCCTTTGCTTTGAGAAGGAAGAGCTAATTAACCAATTATGCTAGAATGGCTAAGCAGATAATTTTACTCCGAGATCAGAAGAGCCAAGAGACTAGAACTGTTTTTTTTTCTTTTTAAAGTTTATTTATTTTGAGAGGTGAGCATATAGGCGTGAGCAGGGGAGGGGCAGAGAAAAGAAGAGAGAGAGAATCCCAAGTAGGCTCTGCACTGTCAGCAGTGAGTCCCACGTGGGACTCAATCTCACAAACCATGAGATGATGACCTAAGCTGAAATCAAGAGTCAGATGCTTTTTATCACTAAGCCACTCAGGTGCTCCGTAAGACATGGTTCTTTATACGGTCTATTAACTATAACCTAAATATACCTATTGTTCTAATTTTAATATTAGATTTTTAAAAATAGAATTATTTGAAAAAGGAAAATAAGTCTTATTAGCTTTTCTACTAAGGATATTTATTAATTAAAAAAAACTAAAAATGTCATGCTCTTAGTTTTTGTGTTTTTTATCAAAGGTTTTTAAGTTGTTTGATTACTATTATTTATTTCAAAGGACTTTGCTGACTGAAAATATTGCTTTTTTTCTCCTGCTCTAAATATTGTCCCAACACCAGAAACATACATTTACTTCTCCAAAAGGGGAAAAAATGACAGTAACGAAACAGAGATAGACTTAAAATAATAACATATTGCTTTAATCTTATTGTCTCATTATTCACCGTCATATAACAACAGACAAAAAAGCTTCAAGTTAAATCTAAGAAATACAACAAACCAGTAACTTATAATTCTCTTAAGGGATAGCAATAGCTGAGAAGCTTTTTATATTTTAAACAAAAATATAAATCTAACAAGAGAATGATTTACAAAATGTTTCTGCAAAGTATTATTCAGTAAATTATCTACACAATCTCACATTTGTCATAAGACTTGGCTATTTCCTTAACCATGTTTAAATGCTGTCTTGACAAACAATCTTCCTTTCCAAACTGCCTTTTTTTATCAGGTTTCATTTTGGCGGTGAGGTATTTCTCATTTGCTCTTTCATAAAAAAGCTGTATTCTAGCTCTTTTCATTGATCTATAGACATCTTAGGTCAAATAAATTATTTCACCTGCTGTGCTTTTAGTTTTTAAATTGTCATTTGGCATAGTTTTCCAGTTAAATTATTAAAAATTACATGCCCCCAAAGTCCCTCAATGTGAGTCCACATAATCAATGCATATTTACAGAAAACACTCATTAACTCCAGATTTATGTTTTCGTATAGATTTTTTTAAGTCCTTCAACTGCCTGACAAGAAGACCAACCATAATTTTTCTAATATTTATTTCCATTTTGCTTTGCAGAAGGAAGGTACCCAGGTATATGTTAGAGTGAATTGACTTTGTTACATCTTATTTCCCAAATATTTTCTCAGCAACACTGAGACTATTCATTCAGTGGTTTTCTGTATAGGGATTCTGCAGTTAAATTATTTTTAGATGAAATCATAAGCACAAGTTGCTAATGGAAATTATTCAGAAATGCAAAAAATACTATCATTTGATTAGAAAATTTCCTGAAAAGTATTTCAGCATTGAAGTTAGTGGTTGGCAATGTTAAAGATATATACTCTAAAGTGCTCAAAAATGATTATGAACCTACCTAGAGAAAGGTTTGCTATCGGGACACATCAGTAATCTCATCCCCACAATAGTAGGTAGGGACATAGGAAAGTCACATTTAAGAGGGTAAAAGAAGTCTCTTTGTTACTTATATTTAACAAAGCCATCATCTATAACCCAGTTGTATATTACTGCCTTTTTATAAGCTGTCTTCAGTTATATAAAATGGTGCTCATGGAGTAAAAAGTTTAAAATGAACTCCTTAATAGGAGACAAAAATTCATTTCCTTGGACAGACTCAGTATGACTCCAAAACAGGTTATTTTGTAATCTAAACTGAATTCCTTTGTCATATCTTAAAGAAGAACCCTAAAGGGGATTTTCAAATTGTTGTCAACTATAAAATTATCTATAGTACCACATATTTAGACATCACAGGACAAGGCTTAGTCTACATAACCTGAAGAATACTGTTGCATTATGCCTTAGGTTTCATTCTCTTTCACATAAATGTAAAATAGAAAATATACCATTAGTCATTGACCTCAGAAATGGAACAGTGTCCCAACAAGAAAGGCAAGGTCCATTGAAAAATGACCCTTTTAGAACAGACAAGCACAACTGGTAATTTTGGAGATAATTCATACCCAGTTAGAGTAAGCTCGGTAAGTCAGAAGACACTTGAGAATACTGGATAGAAGAGATATACATTAGTAAACTGAGTATCAAGTGAATTTCACAGATAACTTCAATTCCCACAATAAACACAATTCCTTGTGAAGCCCAATTTATTCCCCGTGGGGCTCAAAGTTCACAGGAGGCTTATTCTCTCTTGCTAGTCAATGATGTAGCTGTCAACAAGACAACACTGCCTACCACATTAACTACATCACGACCTATTCTTATTCTCATTCAGAATGTTCCTTTTTTCTGCGAAAGTGCCAAGCTGTTTACCACATCCTTGTCTTGGCACATATCAATCCCTCTGCCTCGTATAGCGGGTTAAACTGCACAGAGGTACCTACGAATTTCAATGGAGTTCATCCTGGGTTCAGGCTGTGCCCAAATCCAGTGACAGTTTCCTTACAGGACAAAGGCAAAGGGAGAATGGTAACAAAGACACACTCAAGGGCAGAAGATCCATAAAGACAAAGGCAGAAAGTGCCGTAATGCAATTATGATCCAAGGAATGTCCATGATTACTGGTTGCCAGCAGAATCTAGGAGAGTCATAGATCCTTCCTCCCTCAGAGCCTCCCAAAGAAACAGCCCTGATGACATCTTGATTTTTGACTTCTGGCCTCCACAAAAGAGGGAATACGTTTCTGTTGTTTTATGCCACTAAGTTTGTGGTTGTTACGGCAGCTGGTAGAAACCAAAGCACAGGACACCATCTCCCTCTTCTTGGATGGCCTTTGCTTCAGGCCTCCTCCTAAAGGGGCTTTCCTTGATGGTACCACTAAAGTACATCTCTAAACCTACTAATCTCTATCACTGAATCCTGTTCATTTTTATAGCACTCATCAAAAGTTATAATTACATATTTAAGTATTTATCTATTTATTGCCTGACGTCTCCACTAAGCTCTAAGCTCTATAAAGGCCCGTTTTGTGTGGTTGATTAAACACCATGTGTCCAGCAAATTATACATGCTTAGCACACTGTTAGGTTCAAAAGTTGTTAATCCAGAAATGTATTATAAATGAATAGTCTACCAACGTCACTGGCAACCAGTTTCTAAACATAAAATGAAGGGGTGCCTGGGTGGCTCAGTCAGTTGAGCGTCCGACTTCGGCTCAGGTCATGATGTCATGGTTCATGGGTTGGAGCCCTACATCGTGCTCTGTGCGGACAGCTCAGAGCCTGGAGCCTGCTTCAGATTTTTTGTCTCCTCCTCTTCTCTCTCTGCCCCTCCCCACTCACACACTCTCTCTCAAAAATAAATAAATATTAAAAATAAACATTAAATTAAAAGGCACATGAAATATTCCTGAGCACAGAATTTACTAAAGAATGAAAGGCAAGAGAAATGGATTACATTGTCTACCACACAGTACAAAAATTCAAGTCTTAGACATTTCCGTTTTCAAAATTCCTTTTGGTAATGCCACAATTATTGGTTTCTCTTGACCTTCCCCCAAGCAGTGCTCAAAGTCATGTTTTCTCCTGGATTGTGCTGCTTCTGGTCCCTTCTCCATTATCTCATCTCCCCTCCCTTTTGGAAATAAAAAAGAAATTGTATTTTATGCAGATGGGTTTTATTTTCTGATCATAACCCTCAACATAAGCTCCCAGTGTGTCACCTCCTAAACCATTTTCCCATGTTGTTAAACATTTACAGAATGCTTACACATCAATGACTGTTCTGTTAAGGAAAAAATAAATGTTCACAATTTAGAAAGAAGACAAAGGGAAGGCAGAAAATCTTTTGAATTTTACATTGGAGCATTGCTTAACCAGCCCATCTAAGGACTGTTTAATTACCTAAGAGACTGTATCCTTGATTCACTTAGAATATATTTTTAATTAAAAGGCCAAAGAAGGCAAATTTACATGTTAACTTGTAGATTTTTGTCTCATACAGATGTAAAAGATACCTGCCTGGTAGAAAAGGTAATCCAGCAAGTTTATAGGTCACTGCCCTGGAGAACATTAACCCATTAGGTATCTAACCTAGCCTTCTGGCTCAATAATCCTTCTTTAACAACATAGCTCTCTTCCTATAACCACATGCATAGATACGTGGCATGTGCTTATCATATAGTGTATTCTGAGCACAGAATATTCTACATATGAGAGCTCTACGATGGACTTCTGAAAATTATAGTTTACCAATTTTAACTGTTTCAAAAGCATTAACTCAACAATTACCAAGTTTTTTTGTTTTTTGTTTTTTTAAGGAATAGATTTTTTCCCTTCTAAATAGAGTTGTACTGCCAGTTCTCAGGAAGTTAACTTATTATCATCCCCCCACACACACACATACACACCACTTAATACATAGCATGAAAGATTTTATAAGATTAACACAAAAGATAAAATGCTATGTACAGGAGACGCCTTTGCTTTCCCTCTGGTAACAGACCACATTTTCCCAACACTGCCACTCTCATTTTTTTTTTCCTGATTAAACTCAAAGTTATTCAAAAAGCAGCCATGCGGAAGTTAGAAAACTATTTCTCATTGAAACTAATAATATATTTCACAGAGAGATAATTAGTATGTCCTGTATCCATCATGATGCTGCTTATCACTTTCACGGCACGCACAAATAAAGCGATCTCTGGGCAACGGTCTCTGTGGAAATGGCATAGGTCAGGTTCAAAATGTATGGCAGACCATCTTTAAATATTCCGCTCCATTCTAGGGAACATCCCTGAAGCATTCAGTCAAAACAGTATTAAGTAAAGCCATTCATAGTTTTATGATAATCTGTTTTTAACCATTTTGAGTATTTACATTAGAAGAGTCATAACCAAAATCTGAACTCTCCAGATTATACTGATAAGCATACATACACCCTTACACATATGCACATATATATATATATATATATATATATATATATGTGTGTGTGTGTGTGTGTGTACACATGCCTGTTTAAATTATCGCAATCATATTAAAGAGATAATTTGTAGTTATATTAACTTACACTAGACTATCAATTTAACTTTTTGTTAAACTTGAAGATTTGACTGCAGAAAAGGCACTTGAAATGATGTTATCATTGATTCTTTAAAATTTTTACTGTGTGCCTCAAGGTGACACACTGAACATCAAAATATCTACTACCTTTCACTTAGCATTTAAGCTAAGGGGAACACCAAAAAATGTACTATTATAGTCATATTAAGATAATAAATACAAAGATGACATTATTAACAAATGAGAACATATATGTTCATGTAGGGACACAAATAGACTATATATTTGTTCATAGTATATTTTATAGTACTTTTTTTTTTTTTTTCTGTTTCTTGAAATAGTGTTTATTTACCTCTCCCTCTCCATCGTTCTCTGGTAATATATTTGGTCAAATGCCAGGACTTGTGTGATTATCTCATGTGTTTTATATGACTATGGTTCTAAAGTATGTTTTTTGAAAAAAGGTCTTCAAATTTACATACGTGGTTTTCTCCAAGTTAGAGAATTGCAGCTGCCTAAGTGTTCAAACAAGTAGCTAATACATTTGGCACAATATGTCATTAATCAGAAATATGAAAATGAAAAATAACTCCAAATAGCAATTAGGCACACAAGATATGTGACAGTAGTTCCAACCTGGGTTTGATCAACCATATGATTTCTATAGCTCATCAGCGCCAAGGGCCACCAGGGCTGAACCAGACCCACAAAGTGCTGCTCATCAGTCTAAAAGGCTTTGTAGAGAGTAAGAAAAAAAACAATAGGTAGAAGAAACAGGGGAAAAAAAAAAAAGTTAAAGAAAGAATAATAAACTAGAGAAGGATGAGAGATCCATCTAATGAAGTGTGCCAAAAGACTGACTTTTCAAAGCCAGGCTGAGGTTGTTTTGTAAGGCTGTTCATAGCTCTCTGGTTATATAAACTACAACTACAGGATCTTTCTCTCCATTCTTTTTTAAAGCGAAATAAAAATACTATAGATTTTGGGTTTAGACTATTTGTTACACATGAAGAAAATACTGTTTTGTATTTTGCTGAATAGTGTCAGAAAAGTCACAGGGTAACACAGATATTTAACTAAATCTTGATGTTAGAAAACATGGGCACAATAACTGGCGATCATCAACTCTCCTGTTCTTCTCTGTATCCCTTGAATCAACCAGAAAATTCTCGATGTATCAGCAAACTGGTGTCTGCAAATAATACCAACTGGTTTTATTTTATCTAGCCAGTTTGTTACTTAATGATGTTAGTCCATCTAATAAGTGTCAGGCATTCTGTTAGATGCTATATGATGAATAAAACCTTGGACTAATGGAGCAATAGACATATGTCAATAGACATTAAACTAAAAAGAAAAAAAATACATAAATATAGACTTAAAATCTTGATGACTGCTCTCCAGTTAAACTGTGGTTAGTGTTAAGATAGTGGTTAGTGGGGTGAGGGGCAATTTTCTACAAGTACGTTTTACTTACATGCAGTTAATTTATTTGATGTATCTAAGTGGAGATGTCAATTAGGCAACTGGATGCCTAAATTCCAGTTTTTAAAAAAAAATGTTTTAAGTTAGAAGATAACTTCTCATATTTAAGCATGTAGGTGGTATTTACTACCACAAAAGTGGAGAAGAAAGAGAAAGCTCTTTGTCCTCCAATGCTACAATCTTAAGCAATATTTAAATGTTTTTTAGCAAATGCCCTATTCAAATAACAAATCTATCTAGTGATTCTCACCCATGCCCCCAAGGGGTATCAATGGAACAAAAGAAAAAAACAAACCAACAAACAAAAAACCAATGTCATTCCTCTGTTTTCTGAAAAGAGGAAAGAAGGAAGGGGTATTTTTTAATAGTAAAGATGAATCTTTCTGAACATAGACATTGGGTGGGTATAGGAATGGGTTTGAATCCTGGCACCCTCAGGACTTTGTAGCTCATACAATTTATGTAATCTTTCAAAGTGTTATTTTCTTGTGAAATGCTAATAATTCTTAATTCATGGGATTAATATAAAGATTAAGGGGTTGGGATAATGTCCATAAAATACAGACATTCATTAGAGGGCACATAATGATTATAACTTTAAGTTTTGCTCACAAAAGTATCAACATTAGGAAATAATTCAAGGGGCACCTGAGTGGCTCAGTTATGCATGAACTTCAGCACAGGTTATCATCTCACAGTTCATGATTCAGGAGTTTAAGCCCAGCATCCGGCTCTGCACTGACAGGGTGGAGCCTGCTTGGGATTCTCTCTTTCCCTCTCTCCCTGTCCCTCCCCCATTCATGTGCACGTGCTCTCGCGCTCTCTCTCTCTCTCTCTCTCTCTCTCTCTCTCTCTCTCTCTCTCTCTCTCACACACACACACACACACACACACACACACACACACACACACACACACTTAAAAAAAAAAAGATGGGGCGCCTGGGTAGCTCAATCGGTTAAGTGTCTGACTTCGGCTCAGGTCATGATCTCGCGGTCTGTGAGTTCGAGCCCCTCGTCGGGCTCTGTGCTGACAGCTCAGAGCCTGGAGCGTGCTTCGGATTCTGTCTCCCTCTCTCTCTGCCCCTCCCCCACTCATGCTGTCTCTGTCTCAAAAATAAATAAACGTTAAAAAAAAATTTAAAAAAGATAATGCAAGTTTATGTCCAATATCAAGACCATACCTAAGTCCTAATTCTCAATGATTCTACTAAAATTTCATACAATTTTGCTATTTAGAACTAGATTTTATCTTCATTATCTCTACTATGAAGAAAAACAGGAATTTACAAAATTACTATACACTTTTGACTACAGAAAATGTTTCTTTTACTTCAGGACAACTACTGTTTCTTCACTTCTTATACATAACATCTGAGCTTACATGATACCCTGAAATATCCAGAATTAAGATGGGGTTTTGGAGTGGTGGTGGGAGTTCAAAGCCCATAGCCAAGGAACGATTCTTGAAGACGTCTTTGGTGCAAAAAAGGTTATTTTATGTTAAAGCACGGGGGACAGGACTCATGGGCGGGAAGAACTATATTGGAGTTGTGAAGAGGGGCTGCTTATACATTGGGGAGTTGGGGGAGATAAAGTCAAGTTTCTTAAAGGGATTTCCATATGCTAAGGAAGACTCACAGATTACTGAAGGCCTAGATATTGTCAAGCTAAAGTTGTTTTCCCTCTAGCAAAGCATTATCGTTAAGACAGTAGGGAGTTCCAGGATGAGACTATTGATAAGACTGCCTTTTTCTTAATATTACTAAGATATTTGTAAACTGATGGAGACTATCAGTTTAACCATTTGTTTTCTGTCCTTTTCTTTGTTCTTGGGCAGCCAGAAGTGCCTGAGGAATGTCCCACATATCCTACTTGGTGGGGGGGGGGGGGGGGGAGTGTTGTTAGCTTATGCTTTGTCCTCAACTGGCCTTATCAGGAAGAAACAGAACAAAACCTGAATTTGAAATTGTGAAATATTTACATTACTCTGTGTTTCTCCATCCGTGAATCTCTTTAAATTGTTTCTGCAATATTTGGTGACAATCACTATCCTCATACTTTGCTCATCTCTAGATTTCCTGACCCCTGAAGTACAAAAGAACTGATACTTCCAAGATACATTTTGATTCTTTACATTCCTTTATAGATAAAGCAGGTCAGGACCAGCATAACCAATCAGATACAAAATCAAAAATATACCATCATCCCTAAAAAATACATTCAAACAAAAATTTCTCAAGGATTCTGAAAAGTCCCTTATCACACATACCTCTCCAGATAAGGTTTCTAGTTAAACCACATATATCGTACCTTGAAACTCATTGAAATGACATTTTTATACGTTTCATTTTCCAACACGTATTTAAATGATGAACACATCTAAGATTATGGAACATGCTGACAGGTTCAACATGATGAACTCTTTTGCATATTTTTTGGGCAAAATACTCTATCATTCTGACAGTATAGCAGGATTCTTACACAGAGAGACAGGACATGGAGGCTTTCTGTTGAACAAAGGAAGCGATTTAATTCATTGTGCCAGCATGGGCTTAATGGGTTCATACCTGAAAACCTGAGCCCCCAAGAGTAGTGGGGTATAGTCTTTCACGCAATTTCTACTTCTTTGTCTCCTAAATATGGTGGCACATATAGTCAGATTGGATACAGGCCAAGTTACAGAGTCATGGCAGATCTATGCAGACTTGTATAGGAGTTAATTGGGCCACGTTGCCTTCCTTTGTTCTGAGGAGGCCTCCACCCATTCCTTAGGGAGGGGCTCTACCTCCACAACATGTGCTCTTAGCAATGGAACTATTGTGTACTTATAAAAAAAAAAAAATAGATGAAAAACCATCTGGAGAACACTTGAGTGTTTTCAAAATCTGCATACTGGTCATCCTAATCCAACAAATTTCTAGAATTGGTATTTCTGAAATGTGATCTTGACTAGTTTAATTATTTGCCAACTCTGTTAAGCCCTTATGCCAACTGATGGTATTACCATCTGGCCTGGTTTCAACTAACTTTTATGTTACGGGTTTTGCTGACTGGATTTCAGAGTGACCAAGTTCACTCTACTTCAACAGAATAGAGTGGTATAATAAAGAAACATGCAGCTGGGTCCCATGCTCAGTTACTCTATCAATTGATAAAGCTCTACTTAAATAGATGTAATAGGAGAAATCGGACCTTAAAAGAGAAAATATTAAAACTTTTGTCTTTCCTGTAAGGTTCAGAATCACCAATGAATTTGAAAGTTGCTTCTTGTCACTATTTTTATAGCAGCTCTTTGAAAAGTATCATTGCAAAACTTCCATAGACTGTAACAATTGCAAATGTTCACTGGTAGTACATGACCCAAACTGAACCAGAACTTCTAATGAAGTAAATTAAGTTGGATCATAAAAATTGATTTGTATAACAGATTAATTTTAACACAAGTCCACCAAAACTATCCAATTTTAAATTCTGATATTAGTTTTCTCTAGATGCCAATACCCTTCAATGACTCTCATGGGGTGAATATAGCTTAAAACAAAGAAGAAAAGGGATCCTGGAAAATTTATTTCTATGATTCTCCTGGAAGAATAGTGGAAGAATGTAGAAGGGGATACCGATAATTTCAAGTTTACAACACGAGCCTAGCAGACCAACCAAGTGCTAGCCTACACAATAGATCATAAGCCTTCTCACAGATCAGAAAAATTTCTCTGCTTTATTCATAATCAAAGAATGGCAAGTACTAAAGATTTAAAAGATCACAAAACTTAGCATTGTTTTTTACCATTTTTTTGAACAATGGAAATGAGAAAAAGCCTTAATGTCCATCTACCAAAGTATGATTAATCCAGACAGTGGAATGGTGCTTAGCTGGTAGAAATGCAAACATAGCAAGTGAAAGGAACAAAGACTAAAATTGTTAAAATATCCTGCATCATTTTGAATGAAAAAACATAGAACAGGAAATATAGGAGCAGCCAGTAGGATCCCATTTAAGTAAAACATTTTTTCACAAGAAATCTGGATGGGTATAAAATAAGTTTGTAATAGTGTTCCTCTGGGGAATAATACTGAGGTAGAACAATTGTGACTTTCAAATGTATACACCCTTTATATGGTTTGAGTTGGTACTAGTATGTCATTTTTGTATAATAAATATAGAAGCATTAAGATGATTTTATTGAGGTGTAACTGATATACATCGTATCGGTTTCAGATGTACAGCAGTTGACTCAGTATTTGTATATATACTTGACATATTTTGTCTCCACTGCACACATACATGGATTTTTTAAAAATAAATTCAGTACTATAAATGTATTTTCTCTTCCTTCTGACTCTTAATGTTTTCTTTTCTCCAGCTTGCTTTATTGTAAAAATGCAGTAACACATGTAACACAAAAAAACAGGGGTTAATGGACTGTTTATGGTATTGGCAAGCTTCTGGTCAGCAGTAGTCTATTAGTAGTTAAATTTGGGGGGAGTCAACAGTTATAGATGGATTTTCACTGCACAGGTCAGGGGAGGAGGGGTGGCTCATCTAACCTCCATAATGTTCGAGGGTCAACTGTGTTGTGAAATGATCAATACATCTGGTTAACATCCATCAACACATATAGAGTCTTTTTTCTTATGATGGTATCTTTACCATCTACACCTAGCAATTTTCACATATGGAATACGGTATTATTAACTATGGTTGCCATGCTATACATCCTATCTCTGTAACTTATAATTGGAAGATTTTACCTTTTGACTACCTTCACCTATTTTGCCTACCTTTGGCACACACCAATCTATTCTATTCTATTTATCTATGAGGGTTTTTTTTGTTCTTTAAGATTCCACACTTAAGTGAACTCATATGGTATTTGTCTTTTTCTGATTTATTTTATTTAGCCTAATTTTCTCAAGTCCCATCCATGTTGTCACAAACAGCAAGAGCTCGTTATTTTTTACACCTGTATAATATTCTATTAGTTACAGCTATCATGTTTTCTTCATCCATTCATGCATTTTTTCCCCCTCAGAGTTATTAGTACCCTAATCCGTATTGTGAGTCTCTGAGATTAATATACAATTTCCCACAGCAGATTAGGAGAACAGGCTGTGCTTTGAAGGGTAGGTAGAATTTTTTAACTGAAATATTTTTTTTTATTATTATTCCAATATAGTTAACACAGAATATTGGTTTCAAGTGTTTAATACAGTGATTCAACAATTCTAGATACTATTCAGTGTTCATCATTATAAGCGTACTCTTAATCCTCTTCACTTATTTTACCCATTTTTCTACCCATCACCCTTCTGATAACCATCTGTTCTCTAGAGTTAAAAGTCTGTTTATTATCTTCTTTTTTCCTTTGTTCATTTGTTTTCCTAAATTCCACATGAGTGAAATTATATGGTATTTGTCTTTCTCTGACTTATTTCACTAGGCATTATACTCTCTAGCTCCCTCCATATTACTGCAAATGGCAAGATTTCATTATTTCTTATGGCTGAATAATATTCCATTGTAAATATACACTTCTTTTTTTTAATTTTTTAAAAATGTTTATACTTATTTTTGAGACCAAGAGAGAGACACAGCAATAGCAGGAGAGGGCACAGAGACACAGAATCCGAAGCAGGCTTCAGGCTCTAAGCTGTCAGTAAAGAGCCTGATGCAGGGCCTGAACCCACAAACTGTGAGATCATGACCTGAGCCCAAGTGACTCTCATCCAAGTGAGTCACCCAGATGCCCCAATTATATACCACTTCTTCTTTATGCATTTATCTATAGATGGACATTTGGGCTGCTTCTATAATTTGGCCATTGTAATAATGCAACAGATGACAGACACATATATGTCTTCGAATTAGAACGTTTGTATTCTTTGGGTAAATACCCAGTAACACAATTACTGGGTCACAAGGTAGTTCTTTTTAGTTTTCTGAGGAACCTCCATACTGTTTTCCACAGTGACTGCACAGTTTGCATTCCCATTAACCATACAAGAGGGTTCCTTTTTCTCCACATCCTCACCAACACTTGTCATTTCTTGTGTTTTGATTTTAGCCATTGTAACAGGTGTGAGGAGACATCTCATTATAATTTTGATTTGCATTTCCCTGATGAGTGATGTCAACCTTTTTTCATGCATCTGTTCTCCATCTGCAGGTCTTCTTTGGAAAACTGTCTGTTCATGTTTTCTTCCCATTTTTAATTGGATTTTTGGGGGTATTGAGTTTTAGAAGTTCTTTATGTATTTCGGATACTATCCCTTTATCAAATATATCATTTGTAAATGTCCTTCCCATTCAGTATGTTGTCTTTTAGTTTTGTTGGTGTTTCCTTCACTGTGCACAAGTTTTTACTTTGATGTAGTACCAATAGTTCATTTTTGCTTTGGTTTCTCTTGCTTCTGGAGACATTATCTAGAAAAATGTTGCTTTTGGCCTATGTTAGGGAAATTACTGCCTGTACACTCTTGTAGGATTTTCATGATTTCAGGTCTCACATTAAGGTCCTTAATATATCTTGAATTTATTTTTGTGTGTGATGTAACAATGTGGCCCAGTTTCATTCTTTTGCATCTGACTGTCCAGTTTTCCCAACACAGTTTGTGGAAGAGACTGTCTTTTTCCCATTGCATATTCTTGCCTCACTTGTTGAAGATTAACTGACCATATAGTCATGAGTTTCTGGGCTTCTGATCCTGTTCCATTGATCTGTGTGTCTATTTTTAGTGCAAGTACCATACCGTTTTGATTCCTACAGCTTTGAAACAGAACTTGAAATATGGAATTGTGATACCTCCAGGTTTACTTTTCTCTTTCAATATTGCTATGGCTATTCAGGGTCTTTTGTGGTTCCATATAAATTTTAGGACTGTTTGTTCTAGTTCTGTGAAAAATGCTATTGGTCTTTTAATATGGATTGCATTAAATCTGTTGATTGCTTTGGGTATTATCGACATTTGAACAGTATCTGTTCTTTCAACCTATGAGCATGGAATGTCTTTCCATTTCTTTGTGTTGTCTTCAATTTCTTTCATCATTGTTTCATCATATATTTCAGAGTATAATTCTTTTACCTTCTTGGTTCAGTCAATTCCTAGGTATTTTATTCTTTTTGGTACAATTATAAATAAGATTGTTTTCTTAATTTCTCTTTCTGCTTTTTTTTGTAGAGTCTTTAGAGTGTTTTAAGTATCATATAATCCACAAATAGTGCAAGTTTTACTTCTTTACCAGTTTGGATGTCTTTTATTCCTTTTTTCTATCTAATTGCTATGGCTAGGACATCCCAGTGGGTGGAAGATGGGCTAGATGGGTGATGGGAATTAAGGAAGGCTCTTATGATGAGCACTGGGAATTGCACATAATTGATGAATCACTGAATTCCACTCCCGAAACCAGTACTGCACTGTGTACTGTTTAGAATGTAAATAAAAATTTGGAAGAAAAAAAAATGAGTGAGAAAAAAAAACAAAAGCAGAAAAGCTTTCAGTTTCTTCACCACTGAGGAGATTAGCTATGGGTTTGTCATATATGGCCTGTATTATGTTAAGGTATGCTTCATTTAAAATATACGTATTTTTTATATAAGTCCGTACAACAATTTTATCTAGCCAATGAGAGATGTTATCAGGATAAGGATGTTGTTATTAGCAGATAGCCAAAAAAAAATTTCTAACTTCGTGTGTATGTGGAAGGCAGGGCTGCATATGTATTGTTTAGTGTTATACTCTTAACTCGTTACCTAGAATAAAGTGTTCACCATGTTAAAACTTGTTGACTAATGAAAAATTCTATCATGATAGATGATAGAAAGAAAAACAAACAATAGATGGGCTATACTAAGAAAAGAACCTGATTAATTTATCAAGAAAAATATTAGATAGCAGTTAAATTTTTCTGAGGAAATTACTTCAATCGTGCCTAAGTATTATTTTTAAAATATTTCGTGGGGTGCTTGGGTGACACAGTCGGTTGAGTGTCCAACTCTTGATTCATACTCAGGTCATGATCCCAGAGTCAAGGGATTGAACCCTATATCAGGCTCCATGCTGAAAGTGGAGCCTGTTTGAGATCCTCTCTGCCACTGCCCCTCTCTCCCTCTTGTGCTCTAAAAAAATTAACAAAATCTTAAATAAATACCACTAAAGTAAAATATTTCTTAACATTGAAGTATTTTAAAATAGATATCGATGTTGGTAATCAGGACATAGCTTGTATTTATATACTTATACATTATATAAAAAGTAAAATGAATGCTTTTATTAGACTTAGTAAAGCTATTAGAGCTGGGGATAGCATGACTTCTCTAGTTATTTGTCTTATGATATTCCTTCGTAATCTGTTCTTAGATATAATCATTCATGTTCTAATAACCTCAAGGAAATGTGCCTTTGAATACTATTTCTTTGAAATGCAGAAAGCCTCTAAGGAGTAATTTTCTAATGGTGAATACAAAGGTATGGTGTTAAATAATGAGATATATGCTTTGGAAGAAGAATCTGGCAATGAATTTCAGAAACCGTGACAAAGCCAGTTAGCTTCTAGGGCACTTCTAAAGCTAAAAAATAACGTACTTATTTATTGGGCCTCCTGAAAAGTGAACCATGGCTATTTTTGTGTTGGTGAATTCCAACACTTGGGGCAAGAGATCCAGCAAGACAGCTGAAAGAAGTGGACTGAGTGAAGGGTAAGGAGTACATTTTTAAGAGTTTAGAGGAAAATGTTAATTTTCTACTAAGCCATATAGAACATGTCTTAGTTTACTGGTTCATATCACCCTCTTCTGCCTGTCTTAGCAAATGATTTACCTACTTTATTTCCTCTGGAAATAGGAAACAGTCCAACAGGATTTGGACCATTTTTTTTTCCCCCAAAGTTTCTTTCTTGATTTACTTTAAAAGTAAATATACTTTTATAGATTTTTCCCCCTATAATCCTTTCCCTAAATGCAAACTTTCTTGATGCTTTGTAAGATTGGTTACTGCCAACAACAAAGTCACTCATTTCACTTAGCACCTCATTTGCACCTAGCAGGGAAAATACATACATACAAAGGATAATGAATGAGGGAAGTACATTTGAACTTTATTGTAGCACCTTTCATCTCAGCAGGCTCTCCAGCAAACACAGGAGATCAAGGACTTTGAGGTATACACGAATGAGGCACAAGAGCGGGATTTCAGGAAAACCCATCAGAACAGTAGATTGGTAAGTGACAGTATTCTCCTCTTTGTGAATTCTTATAATTTCTAGTCCTAATACAGTCTTCTGTACCAGACAATAGAAAAACGTCAAAGTGGGAACCAGTTTTGCACTAACACAAAAGAAATAAGAAAGGGCATTATAAATTTCAGCTTTGGTGGAGGGGAATTTCAGTACACACTTGGCTGAACCAATTATTTCTAAAGGAACTTTTACTTTTAAGACACACACATGAAGTAATCATAGAGAAAAGATTGCCCATGCACAAAAGTACTCAGATAAAAACCACAAATTTTAACTGGTGTTATTTCCGACACCGAAGTTATTAATATCATATGGCATACAGAATAAACTGGCTAGGTGTTTGACATCAAACTAATAGCTCAACTAGGAGGTTAAATAAGGTAGCACATGCAAGCCAGATCGACTATCACACAGGAGGCAATTAATAAAGGTCAACTAAGTTTTGTCCAATAATGTAATCAATACCACTATTTGTGTTTCTCAAATAAATGAAATTTGAAAACAAGCATACTTTCTATTCTGTAATGAATTTACCTAAAAATGAATCTCAACTTAGGTTACCATTTCGAATTGTCACCTTCTATTTGCTATATCATGATAATCACACTCTCTACCATTTACAATCTCCTAGACCAAATCATTCATAAAAGGCTATGAAGAGAAATCTTCTATTTGATTTTCACCGAAAAAAAATCTAAAAAAAAGTAACTGTTAAGAACCCAGAAGTTCCCCAGTTACATAAAAAAACACTTCCTTCAGACTATCTTCACACTCCAGCAATGCAAAGTGATGTGGAAAACAAAGGGAAAAGGAAATGTAACAAAATTACATGTTCTTATAACTTGCAGCCCATTGACAAATACTTGAGACAGGCAGAGTGTGACATTCCTCCAGGAACTCCCAACTGCCTTAATGTTAATGCTTTGCTAGAGGAAAAAAACACCTTAGCTTGACAACAATCAGGCCTCCAGAATTCTGTAGGTCTTCTTTAACATGTGAAAATCCTTTTGAAAATTTTCTTTGTCCTTACCTTCCCCAACTCCAAAAGATATCATCAATTGTTCTTCACAATTCCAGGGCGGCTCTTTTTGTGCACGCATCCTGTCCTTGTGCTTTAGTAGGACCACCTTTTTATGCACTGAAAATGTCTCAAGAATTCTTTCTTGACCATTCTCTCTCAAGAACCCCACATCATATCACATCACAAAATACTGGTTAGCATATATGATTAAAATATGGATATGGACAATTAAAATCATTTGCCATCATAACCGATTCAAGAGCTTGTACAACCTATTATCATAAGTGACCAATTACATGAATCAGACACTTCTCTAGAGCTTACTTAAAAGGTTCTTGATTTCACAAACAATGACATGTTTATCTTTGCATCCCCAGAGCCGCTGGCATAGTGGTTGGCATGTAACATTGCAGGTGTTCAATCGACCACTCACAAAATGGGACAATGGAAATTCATTTGGAACAGTTGATGCAATTCCTATTATCTCTACATAACATCATTAGATCACTCTTCTTCCCACTCTAACACCTTTGGAAAGGAGATAAGAATCAAGCAACAAAATGAAAATACAATTTTATCAGATAATTTTAGAAGAAGAGCAGGAATTAATGAGGATATTTGATAATGACAGGGTCCGGGAAATAGGCAAAGAAGAAAAAAGCCATCAAGAATTACAGAGAAAGATGAAAACAAAGGGGGATATAGAAATGGTGGGTACCAGGGGTAGGAAACGTTCCTATGTGTTACAACTGTCAGTAACAGAGATTAGTGAAGGATTAGGACTAGAACAGCAAGCTTTAGCCAACCAGAGAAAGCAGAAGCCTGATAAATATTATTAATCAAAATTTGCCAATAGCCTAAGGTCCTAAAGGTCTTTTGTGAGTAATAGCTTAATATGCAAAGTTCATTTTTATTTAAAAAAATGTAGCATTTTTGGTATAACTTCTAAAATATGAATGGGGCACCTGGGTGGCTCAGTCGGTTAAGCGGCCGACTTCAGCTCAGGTCATGATCTCGAGGTCTGTGAGTTCGAGCCCTGCGTTGGGCTCTGTGCTGACAGCTCAGAGCTTGGAGCCTGTTTCAGATTCTGTGTCTCCCTCTCTCTCTGACCCTCCCCTGTTCATGCTCTCTGTCTCAAAAATAAATAAATGTTTAAAAAAATTTTAAAAAATAAAATATGACTAATCATTTCATTATTTGTGAAAATATTCTTTCTTTGAGGATGGCAGCTGTGATTGCTTTTATTTGTTCAACATTTACCAAAAATAACGTCCAAAACTCAGTTGACTGAGAAGGCAACATTCATTATTCTTAACCAAACAGCATAGATGTTCTAAGCTGTCTTACAGATTACCCTGCTGTAGGTCTTTTCTCTAAAGATAAAAGAGTCTCTAATTTTAGTTCTACATTACTTGAAAGTTTGAAAAAGTTTCCCATTAAGTTACCTGGAAATATTTCTTCTTGACCCAGAATGTACTGATTATTTATACTGATTTGAGTGGAAATAAAGAAAGCAATGCCATCCTAGAGGCTGTGTTTCCTGGCTCAGTAGTGTCAGGACAACACTGGACAAATTATTTTATGAGAAGTGATTTGATGAATTCAATTTTTCCTCTCCCTGTTATTCATCAAGAAGTCTAGAAATTGAAGACAAGCAAATAGGCATAGCACCTTTCATTGTCTGTTAACCGAAAACTATTTTTACCATAGCCTTGGGCAGAGAAAGGCAGATGCTCTTATGTTATAATAAGGCCAAAGTTATTAGTTATTTGTTTGTTACAAATAAGGTCAACGTTATGTTAATAGAAAGAATATGAATTTCTTACAGAGACCAGATGGGGACCTTTAGAAATAAATGAGTCATCACAGTGGGAGGCATGTTTGATTTCAGATATCTCGGTAAAAACAAGCTACAAACTGGAGTGAAAACCCCTGCTCCACGATATTTTCTATTTCCTCTGTCTAAATAAAAAAAGAAAAAAGTCTTCATTACACATTTAACACAGACCAAAGACACAAACCCCAGTACAAAGTGTCACCCTCTGCAGGACCAGGAGAAAACCCTCAACATAGAGGGGAAAGCTTTTAGCAACTGATGTAGGCAGCAAAATTTTAAAGGCACAAGAGGTAATTGGGAACAGAGGAGTTGGGAAATCCCATGTATCTGTGTATGTGTGGGAATGGGTGGGGAAGGGGCCCTCCAGACCCAAGGGAAAGTAGTTAAAGGGAGAAGACTGAAGCCAAGGGGCAGAGAATGGAGAAATTAAAGTTTATGATGTTCAGTTGTGACACTGACCTATCTCACACCTCAAAACCTAGTCCAAGTCAGTAACCCTGCTGTGACAACAAGTCAGGTAGCTAAGCCACCTCATCTTCCATCTATGCAAGTAATTACAAGCAACTTTGGGTCAACTACCTGAAGCCAACAGTAAATTCCTTAAACTTCTGTTAATATTCTATTTATTCATTTTGAGAACAGGAGCTTACAGTACAATGCAGAGTAGAGAGGTTATAGGCCCTATGCCATGGTCATCAGTAGACTTTGGCAGCACCCTTGACGTGCTTTACTAGCAAAAGATCTACCCACAAGGCCAAGTTAGGTCAATCAGTCATCCCTACTTTCCCCCCGTCTTTCTAAAAAGTGGCTTGAGGCAACAGAGGCATGTAGATGGGAGAGTAAAGCAAAGACCAACATATGGATTACATAGAAAGTTCTTTCTCTTGAAATATGTCTACCATCAGTATGATTCCTAAAATGAAAACAAAGCCATTGCCAGATGGCCATCCCTAGCTATAGCCTTCCAAATGCCACAATTGTAATTTTGCAAAGAAAACATGATGATCTATACTGGGAAATCAATATTACAAAGCCTTAAGGAGGAAAGATAATTCAGGATTAAGAGCAAAAAAAAAATGTAAACGTACATAGTAAGAGTAAAAAAAGACAAATTGAAAGCTGGTAATGGTCTTATTTTCTAGGTTTTCAGGAGGCCACAGTTTTCAATACTACCTCCAAGTTTCTACATGTTATTAATTTTCCATGAGAGATTATACCTCCTCAGTGGTTCCAAAGCAAAGACCTTACATGACCTATTTTAACCTAGTGCACACTTTTTAACAACCGATTACTAAAATAACCTAGAATGAACAGATTATGAAATAGACAAGAAAGAGACTAGCAAATGAAAGAATTTGAGCGATTTTATAAAGCTCCACTCAAGTTGACAGAGATGCAACTGCCTATCAGAGAAGCAATATTTGCAATTTTTGGCAAAATGAAACATAAATACAACCTATGGAAGCGCCATTTTTTTCCTTATATGGAAGATATAAACAAAGCACTGACATAAAATATATAGAGACATGCTACATGGATGTGACATCTATATCTGCATATATATATATATATATGATACATAGATGTGACATATATATGCAAATTCAATTGTATTTTAATGTCTAAAACAAGTCATTTTAAGTAAAAGCTCATTGCTAAGATTTCTCTGACTTAATCACGAGATCAAGCAATTACAATGAATGAATGGCGTGTCTAGGGCTGTGACGGGATGGAATCTATTTTTACTGAAGAAAATAAACAAGGGAGAGGGAAAAAAGTTCAAAGGGTTTTTTTTGTTGTTTTGTTTTGTTTTTAAGGCTTAGTAGTTACAAAAAAATCTCAAATTAAATGTTGTATCTATCACTTGTAATGTCACAGAAGCACAATTTCAAAATCAACACATTTGACCAAAAATATTTTTAAATCCAGATACTGCAAGATGCAAAGAAGCAGTACAGTATGATCCATTTCACACTCACTGCACTATTCTAAAATAAAGTTTTACTATCTCAGAAAATGTGATTATTTTCAAGGCTGTCATACATATTAACTTCTGAACTGTGCAACTACTCTTGACCTGCTAAGGCCAAGTCAGAATATCAGTGAAAGAACTGAGCAACAGCCTCATCACCCAATTCCTCCCTCATTTTTCCTGTATCTAAGCCATACTTTTCTGGACAATCAAATGGCTGTTACCATGTAATTACAGCAGTGACAGACTTGAAAATCTGGGTTTACTCCTTTGAAAGAATTCTTATTATTTCCTTATTTCTCCTGCCTTTTTTCTCCCCTAAAACATTCATCCTGAAAACTTTAACTTCCCTTATCTTCACATTTATATCGGTTCTGATTTATTTTCTTCTTTCCTTAAAAAAGTGACCTCCAACCCTTCTCCATAGTCCTTTTTTAGGTGCTTTCTTAATCATTTTACAAAAAGAAAGCCAGAAGACGATGATTAGTATTTCTACCATCTAAGACACCCTATATGGAAACAGAGGATCAGGAAAAAAAAACAAAAAAACAAAAACAACCTTTTATAAATATCACATTTCACACATAATCAATGAAAAAAGTAACCATAAAATATAAATCTATCAGAGAGAGTTAATTCACTCTTCTAGTTATTTGGGTTTTTTTTTGGGGCGGGGGGGTGGTTAACACTTTTCAAAGGTTTACTTCAGTTGCTCCACAGCCCTAGTGAAATTTAAATATTTTAATAGACTCTTCTTGTAAATATTATTGCAGTTGAATATTCTACAATTTTCAACATAAGAAATTATAATTTCTTATTTTTCTTTCAATACTAATGGAAAGCTTCTGCAATTTGCCTGAAATTTTGTCATTTTCATTCCCTTCTGTAAATGCTTTGTAAATTCATTGTTGACAAGAAACTAAATATGGAAAGCAGAGTCCCCCAAGAGTGCACATTAATATTTAGCATTTCTGTTGAGATTCACAATTTGTCTCTAGCAACCTTACACAGATACATTCCTATACTAGAGGATAATGTATTCCATATGAAAAATGAATATATATATTTTTAATTTAGAAACAAAAACAAAAATAAAAAGTTGCTTTTGTAAGCAATTACCTTTTTTCTCTTTTAATTTTTTTTTATTTGTCGTCTTCATTTTTGAAAGGCAGAGAGAGACAGAGTGCATGGAGGGAAGGGGCAGAGAGAGAGGGAGACACAGAATCCCATAGAGGCTCCAGGCTCTGAGCTGTCAGCATAGAGCCCGATGTGGGGCCTGAACTCACGAACCGTGAGATCATGACCTGAGCTGAAGTTGGACACTCAACCAACTGAGCCACCCAGCGTCCCAGCAATTACCTCTTTCTAACATGGGAGTATCTTATCAGTAAATTTTTGTTGGTCTTTTACTCAACAATGTGATGGATGTGAAGATTCACATGCTCCATTGCTATAGATGTTGTTGAGGGACGAGCTGCTATTAGGACTGGGGAGGCATAATAGGCTGGAGGGGGGAGATGGCAGACTTTCATAAAATAATGTAATAAATAATGGATATAAGTATTTTCTGAAAAGACAGCACATTGGATAAACGAAACAAGCTCCAAAACTGTATGGATATTACAGTTTTAAGTAATGAATTCACACAGGCATGCATATTACACAGGACGGACACTATCATTTTTTTACCTTAAGAGCCATTCAGCTTTTCTTTTTTGTTCTTTTTTCTTTTTTTCTTTTCAGGTCAACTTTCTACTGAGATATCTTTAAGCTCACTGATACTTTCCAGTCTACTAATGAGCCACTTAAGATACTCTTCATTCCTTGGGGCACCTGAGTAGCTCAGTCAGTTGAGCATGTGACCCCTGATTTCAGCTCAGATCATGATCTCACAGTTTGTGTGATGGATCCCCGAGTCAGGGTCTGTGCTGACAACATGGAGCATGCTTGGGATGATCTCTCTCTCCTCCTCTCTCTGCTCCTTCCCCACTCTTGCTGTCTCTCTTAAAATAAACATTAATATTATGTACATATTTGTCATTCTTGTGTGTGTGTGTTTTAGTTCTAGCATTTCTTTTTGGATCTCTGAGAGTTGTCACTGCTCTGTTTCAGTTATCCATCTGTTTTTGTATGTTGCCGACTTTTTCCATTAAGATACTTAGCATATTTGTCACAGTTATTTTAAATTCCCAGTCTGATAATTCCAAAATCTCAGCCATATCTAAGTCTGGTTCTGATACTTGCTTTGTCTCTTCAAACTGTATTTTTTGCTTTTTAGCCCGTTTTGTAATTTTCTGTTGAAAGCCACATATGATTAGGTGAAAGGAATTAAACTAAATAATACTTTAGGGTTAGGTTTTATGTTTATCTGGCTAAAAGGTTGTGCTGTCTTTGTGTCATGTGTAGTGTCACAGGCAAAAGTTTCCTCTAGCTTCCTTGGTTTTGTCTCCTTTGTGGTCTTTAAGTTTCCCTAGAGATTCCTTCTTAAATTAGGACTGAGGCTTGCAGTTTTTTTGAACTGTAATTCCGTATCATTTTCCAGGAGCCTATTGATGTGATGGGAGGTATATGTGTGTTGAGGGAGCAGTCAATAGTCCTATAATTAAGTTACAGTCTTTTACTAAGACTATGTCCCTAGACTATTTTCCTTCCTCCAACAAAATTAGGTTTTGGTAAACCCCCAATCAGATTCTGGTAAAAACGAGTTTCTTTGAGGAAAGTCATTTTGTTAGAGAACAGAGGGCTCTAAGCTTATTTCAAGATAGTTACTTCTTCCTTCTCCCTAAGCACCAAGGAAATTTTACTCCAATTTATCTCCCTAAGAACACGGTGGGACTCCTGGAGGTACAAGTCAAGAAAGTGTGGGAGCCTTCCTGTGGTTGGACTCACAAATGTTTTTTCTCTCTCAAGCTTAGTTCATGTTCAGGGTTCAACAATTAGTCAATTATCCTTTAAGTGTTCTTACCAAGTTACTCCAATGTCTTCTGCTCCAGGTGATTATGATTCCTTGTGTTTCCTGTCTCTGCAATTTTAGGGTCAGCAGTTTGTCTGGTGACTTCACTGCTCTCATGAATCTACAGGGTTTGTAATTTTCAGTTTGTTCAGTGTTTTTTCTCATTGCAAGGATGGGGATGAAGACTTCCAAACTATTTACCTGCTCGACTTAGCTTTATAAATGGTACTTTAAGGAATTACTCACCCTCATTTATTTAAAACTACCTAAAATATTCTTTAATCATTAAAAATTTGATTATTCGGAGATTATAACCCAGTCGCCCATTGTTCCTATTTGAGTTATTGTGAAAACCCAGACTTTATTTACCTGACCTGCTGAGAAACAGGGGTTCTGCTCATCTTACAATATATATCCTGACACCTAGCTCAAGCTTTGACCCAAAATGGCTTATCTGTGGCATGAGACATGCCTAGTATTCACTAGCATGTAAACATTTTGATTGGCAAGAACTTCTGGGATATCACTGAACGTGATTAGCAAGTCTGTCTTTATTGTTAATTTTGCCAAAAGCAGAATACTAATTGTCATTTGAAAGGTTGCCTTCTCCTCTGGAAATCTACGAAATAAACAGTACATTATTAGAAGCTAGAAAGCAGGCTTACTGTTTTGTTTGAATGTCATTCCCTATGAAGACTTTCACCTAATTTAGCAGAGACTCTGATATGAAATACAAAAACACTGCATACCCAAAGTTAAATAAATGACCTTGAAACAATTAATGAATGGATACACCACAATTAAAAAATAAATGTTTCAGAGTGCCTGGGTGGCTCAGTTGGTTGAGTGTCTGACTCTTGGTTTCTGCTCAGGTCATGATCCCAGGGGTCCTGAGATCGAGCCCCACTTTTGGCTCTGTGCTGACAGCATGGAGCCTGCATGGCATATCCTCTCTCTCTCTCTCTCTCTCTCTCTCTCTCTCTGTCTCTGTCTCTCCCCCCCTTCCTTGCTTGCTCACACATGCGCTCTCTCTCAAAATAAACATTTCTTTAAGAAGCAAATGTTAAAAAAAATAATAATAATGTCTTTACAGTAACATCACCCTTGAAAACCGATCCTCTTGAACAGGGTTTATTGTAATCATGATTCATGACAGTCCAACTAAAAGGTTTTTTCCTTTGGCTGCTGTTTTTACTTATTGTATGGTATGTTTGGCACCATTCACGCAGCCAAAACAGATTATTTTTATAACATTGTTATCAAACAGACTGAGTCACCATATTTTCACATACACACTTGGAGCCAATGCTTGAAATATTTTTTTTTAAGTAAAGTGACAAAGAGAATTACAATAAACTGCATGAAATCTCACTCAGTATTTGTCCATAGTAAAAAGAAAATGCATTCATGGAGAAAATCACATAGAGGAAAAAAAAATTTAACTAAAACTCTAAGGGAGGTGGGAACTAATGACGTGTGAAAATTTAATAGGCTTCAGTACGCCTACTATGCTATACTCCATTTGTTAAGGAATAGTAAAGCAGCAGTTATCCACGTAAAGTGAATAAGGGTTATTAGCAATAATAATGGTTTGCTAGCTGATAAATTTGTAGATTAAGCAACCTCTGCCATGGAAGTTAGTAATATTTCAAAGATACTGCTCAAAAGAGAATGGAATGGTTATTTTATTTTCTTATCAAGAAAACTGGACTCTTTACCAAAGCATGTGGTAGTGGAAGTCTTGCTTCTCTCATTTTTCAGTTTAATGGGTGGTGAGACTCCTACCCAGCACTGAAATTTTTATGACATTTCACTCAGTCCCTCATATAGTGTTCTATAGTTACATTCCAATCATCTGCTATTCTACTCTTAAGATCACATCAGAAAAGCCAACAACCTATTTTATATCCAGATCAGTTTTATAACTAAACTAATGAATAATGTATGTAAGTTTCTTTGCTAGGGTTGCATTTTTATCATTTTTGTAATGAAAATAAATAGCTAGTGCTGTATTTTCAGAATGACCACGGTTTCCTACATTTCCTACATTTGTCAAAATTTTGGAAATTTCATAAAGTAACCCCAGGGTGCCCACTGTTCTAATTAGCTAGTCTGATGGTTAGAAATCCAGATGTGAACCAGCCACATGATTGATCTGTTAGTAACACCAGGAATACAAGAAAGTCCTCAAAAACATGGCTTCAAAGATCAGGGCATTGTGCATGTGGTTTAGTCTTATCTATGCAGTTTTGTAAGTTATCCATCAAATCGCCTTGTTTCATGATCATTTAACAGAATCCAGAATCACTTATATAATTATGGTCTTTTTCAATCACAAATACTACTTACCCTATAGGAGTGACCATCAGTAGTTCCATGAAAACCTAGTGTTAGCAGATTCTAAGTACTAGCCAGTTTGGCTAAAATATCAAAATTTGCAATAAAGCATTCAAATAGATCCTACGTAAAGGACATGGGGGCATTATTTTCCAGATCGTATTGTGAAAGGCAAAGGCACAAGCAAAACTATTCTGGGGAGGACGACTGACTACACTTTCACAATAGCTTGACTGAAGCTGTCCAGAGAGCCAGGAGGCATCGAGCCCAGGGTTTCTGAGTGCCTGAGCCAGAGGCAATTTAGGAAGAGGACAACACCAGAGACTAGCGGACAGAGAATTCCAGTTAGTCTGGAGGCTTTCTCATGAAGGTAATGATCATCATTTATGATATAACCCTGGCAAGATAAAGATAAGAATCATACCCAGGCTTTGAAGTTGAAGATGATGATGGCAAAAATGGTAACTCCTGTACCACAGAAAATTCCTACACCAATGGCTCTTCAACCCTGCCACACACTTGAACCACATAAGCATTCTTCATATATAACTGTTGGGTAAAATTATTTGAGGAGCAGATATTAAGCAGTCTCCCTCAAGACAGGGAGCAATGTTTCCTCAAATATATTTTCTAATAATTTATATCTAAGCCCCATTTCCTTTCCCTTTCTCTACCTAAAAAGAAAGGTCTGGCAGTCACAAATATTTTTCTTTTTTCCTTTTTTTTTTAATGTTTATTTTTGAGAGAGACAGAGAAAGAGAGAGAGAGAGAGAGAGAGAACACACAAGCAAGGGATGAACAGAAAGAGAGGGAGACACCAAATCTGAAGCAGGCTCCAGGCTCTGAGCTGTCAGCACAGAGCCCAATGAGGGGCTCAAACTCGTGAACCATGAGATCATGACTGGAGCCAAAGTCAGACCCTTAACCAACTGAGCCACCCAGGAGCCCCACAAATGTTTTCCTTCCCTTCCCATTTCAGGTCTAAGATCATCACCCGACATCACCAACAGTGTTTCTACTTTGAAAGGTAAGGGAGACTAACAGATTGCAGCAGAGGCAATCAGGAACATCTTGTTTCCATCAATGAAATACGGAATGTGCCCATGTAAATCAAAGGTCTTTCCTAGTGGTTCTCAAAGTGTGGTCCCCAAACAGGAGTTTAAAAGTTCACTGGAGAGTATGTTAGAAATGGAAATTTACCGGGACCTACTCAATCAGTAACTTTGGGGGTGGAGCCTAGCAATTTATATTCTAACAAACCCTCTAGATGATTTCCATGCATTTCAAAGTTTGAGAAACCCTCATCTTTACAGTAATTTACATGAACTCTTTACTACTTTTCTTCTAAATTTATTATAGCACTCTAATATGTAGATTAAAAAAACCAGATTCAATTATCTGTGTTTTAAGTTTTTATTCAAATATGAGTCTGCCCTGTTTTGTCTGCATATTTTACTCACAGTTTTGTAAGTCAGAGGAAACATTTGTTATGATTTTCACTAAAAGTAATCTTACAAGGACCTGACCAAATAGCCCATATTCCCAGAAGTTTTCTGAACCAGGGACGAGATGTAATTTTGTAGGACATCCCTTTTCTGTCTGCTACCATATAAGCAATCTACAAGAACCATAAGAGAAAAGACTCTTGAATCAGAGAGCCCAATTCAGCCTTTGGCTCTCCCTGTAACTAGAAGCATGACTCATGACAATTTTATGAGCTTCAATTTCACATGAAGTGGGAATAATAAAAAAAATAAAGTAAAATAAAAATACGAGTAACCTCATGTGATGGGAATTGAAAATGACTTACATAGGGAAAAGGCCTACCCAAAATGTGCACATTTTATCTAATAATTCTGTTGTCTTAACCTACTCTGCAGTGTGTGATGTCTGCCTTCCCCCAACAGCTGTCCACATCCTAATCCCCAGACCTGTGATGTATTGCCTAGCATGGCAAGAGGGACTTGGCAGGTGATTAAGATGAGAGTATCCTGGAATTACACAGGTGGGCCTAAACTAATTAAATGAATTCTTTTAAGTAGAGAATTGTTCCCAGCTGTGGTCAGAGATGTATGAACAGAAGAATGGTCAGAGAGCTGGATCTTGCTGGCTTTCATGATCAAAGAAGGGGGCCATGTGCCAAGGAATGCAGGCAGCTTCCAGAAGCTGGAAAAGGCAATGAAATAAGTTCTCCTCTGAAGCCTCCCAAAGGGAACACAGCCTGCTGACACCTTGATTTTGGACCAGTGACTTGGATTTCTGCCTTCCAAAACTTTAAGAGAATAAATTTGTGTTATGTCAAGGCACTAAAGTTTGGGTAATTTGCTGTGGCAGCAACAGGAAACTAATATATATCCTTATGCTTACTCTTTAAAAAAAAATCTCTTAATGTTTATTTTTGAGAAATAGAGAGAGAGAGAGAGAGAGAGAGAGAGAGAGAGAGAGAGAGAGAGAGCGCGAGCTCAAGTGGTGGAGGGGCCAAGAGAGAGGGAGACAGAGAATCCGAAGCAGGCTCCAGGCTCTGAGCTGTCAGCACAGAACCCAACGGGGGTCAAACTCACAACCCCCAAGATCATCACCTGAGCCAAAATTGGATGCTTAACTGACTGAGCCACCCAGGTGCCCCTCTAATGCTTACTCTCTTTAAGTTACTTTGAGATGTAAAACTAGGGTAAGTCCCACCCATACACATTACAAAGCCACTGACATACAAATGGATGGAGAAACATATTAGTAGTCCAAAGTATCATGATCATAACACATAGGCAAGGGAGTTACTAGGGGTAAGCAGAATGTATCCTGCTTTCACTGAATCAGGTAGTCAACTCACCTGAAGAAACTAGAGGTGAGTCACAATTTGGCAGTGAAGTTGGGCCTTTAAACTTTTCAACTTGCTTTTTTTTTTTTTTTTAAGTTTATTTACTTAATAAACTTAAGTAAACTCTCCTGTGAGAGAGAAAGTACAGGAGCAGGAGTCTGAGCCAAGGGAGGGAGAGGGAGAATCCTAAGCAGGCTCCATGGTATCAGCACAGAGCCCAATGCTGGGCTCACACCCACCAAGTGTGACCTGAGCCAAAACCAACAGTCAGACGCTCAACTGACTGAGCCACACAGGCATCCCTCAACTTGCTTTTTTGAAGAAGAGGTTTCTTTTTCCCCCCTTTCTCTTGCAACACTTGAAAAATATATAGCCTTATTTTATAGGGCTAGCTGCCCTAGCCACCACAAAACAGAGCTACGCTTTGTTAAGCCCCACCTGGAGAAAACAGAAATCGCTGGATATAGCAATGGAATTTGAGTTTTTTCAAAGTGCTTAAATGTTTCTGTTTGCCTAACATTGTAAGCTAAGAGTATAGGAAACCGACAATGTGCTTACTGATCATTAAGTTAAATATGCATTCAATTGCCTCACCAGAAGAAATATTTTAATAGTTCTGAAAAGAAATTGAAATATACTATATTGACACTTTTTCCAGGACTGCCAACAACCAGGGTCTCACTTTAAGAATTAAGATTTACAATTCTAATATACCAAATATGAACTGGAACACAACTCGGCAAACAGGGGCTTACAAGAAGCTTTAACTAGCTTCTCTACACACCAGAAGATTTTTGAGATGCTTGTAGATGGCAGTCTTCTCACTGTGTCCTCACATAACAGAACAAGCTCTCAGGTCTCTTTGCTAAGGGCACTACTCCTACTCCTTAGGGCTCTGCCCCATGATTTAATAACCCTCAAAGGCCCTACTTGCTACTATCAACACATTGATCATTAGACTTACAACTCATGAATGGGAGATGTTTGCCTATAATGTTATCAGTATTAAATGGAAGCATCTCAGGACACGCCTGGTCCTACACAGTGAGCATTCAGTAATAACAACTATTATCAAAATTACTGAAGATGATGATTATGCTAGGTCTGCTGCTACTGTGACAGAGGTTGTGAAGTTGAGAGAAAGAGGAAAAAGCAACAACCTACATTTTTCTTCTCCATTCAGTCAATTTGTTGTGGTTGTTTTAACTAAGGTAGTTAATATGCTGATCCAGTCCTGGGCTTACAGAAGACATCAAAGCAGGTCTCATGGGACAAAACGGCAAGCAGCAGACTGGTGTCAGCTATGCAAATACAGGAAAAGGAGAAAGCCAGAAGTGTCCCTGGGTACAGCAGGGGAGCTTGATGATGATATCTGGGGGCCTAAAACCTCATTGCCCATCATACCCACGCTGAGGAAGATTTGGTTGCACGTAATAGTGCTACACCTCACACATAAACAAAATCAGAACTTTTTGTGCAGTCCCAGAGTGGACACTACTTGGCTGTCTATCCAGTCTATTCCCTTTCCTTGTGCATAGGCCCAAGCCCCTAGAGGTCAACACTCAGGGGTACTAACACCAGGCCATCACTAGTGATACGTGAGTCGCTGAGCAAAGCTGAGACAGTCAGATTCTCTTTTCCAGAGCCACTTGAACTTTGAGTGTGGCTCGACCTGCCACGTGCAATATGGGGAGATAGCCATATCCTACTAAGTACACAGAAGAGAAAACGTATCAGAGAAAACAGACAGCAAAACAGACATGCAGGGTAAAATAAAGATGGAGGATGCCAAGGCCCAACGATTTTTCCTATTTATGTTAGCTGAGGCCTGAATGAATGTCTGTCCCTGAATGAATTGTCCCCTAGGCTGTGCCCCAGTACCCTGATTATTAATTTGTCTTTTGACTGAAGTATCTCAAGTTGGTTTCTGTTACTTCGCATCGAAGAACTCAAACAATGTAATTGCATAACCTCTGCTGCTAAGCCAGAGATTTTTGCTTCAGTGATTATCTTCTAGTTCAATTTGAAAATATCCCTTGAATAGTCAAACTCATGGGCAGCAAGTATTTTAACTGCAAAAGCCTAATCCTGCAAAGTCATTAAAGGTTTTCATGTGTGTCAATGCCACTTTATAGAGATGACAGTATGACACTCTAGCTGACTCCAAATAATACACCTGAGCCAAATACAAGCCACTAAAATATCCTGAGGAATCTTAATATCATTACCAACACCAGGTAGTGTGAAAGTCCACATTATTAGAACTTTATACATTTATACCTATTTTTTTTAATATTTAACGGTTTGCCAAGCAGGCAAAGCACTCTTCATGTATATTTATATTAAGATCTCGTATTTTTGTGGCTTTGTTTTCATAAAGGCTAAAAAGGGTCCAAAAGTAAGCTTAATGCTAAGACATAAATTTTTACTCTATTTTTAGTGACTGTATTTTTTTAAAAGGCTCTTTCAATGGGGGGGGGGGGGGAAACATAAGCACCATATGAAACAGTCAAAATATAAATAAGAGAGCATAAAGATTCTCACTTTCAAACAAAATTTTAACCTGTTCATGTATTTTAATTGACAAATTGCCTTTGTTTCCAACCCTTGCTGCTATCACATGGAACTACTGTTACCAAGTTATATTCCTAATGTGCATTACCACATTTGTCAATAGCTAACTTGTGAAAACTGGAGTTTTTCTTACTATCGTCATACATCTCGAAAGACAAGTAATTATACTTTTTGTATAAAGGGTATTTGTAGTCAACCTAATTAAAATTGCTAATGCAGGGAAGAGAAAAACTTATTTAAGCTTTGAGTGACATAATTTGGGTTTTTTTTGTACAAATATTTACTTGCCTTTAAAAAATTTTTTTAAATGTTTGTTTAGTTTTGGGAGAAAGAGAGAGAGAGAGAGAGAGTGCAAACTGGGGAGGGGCAGAGAGAGGGGCAATAGAGGTTCTAAAGCAGGCTCTGTGCTATCAATAGCACAGAGCCCAATGTGGGGCTCAAACTCAGAAACTGTGAGATCATGACCTGAGCCGAAATCAGATGCTCGAATGACTGAGCCACTGAGGTGCCCCAAAGATTTACTTGTTTTAGTAACACAGAATTACATACTAAAATGCTGGGGTATATTCTTTGGTTCACTGAAGAGGGTGCTAGGTAGAGGAGTTTCCAACATTTTGAAGTGGAAGGTGCACACTCTGAAGAGGAAAATGTAAACAATGTTTCATGAGCCTGTATGTCTAGTACAGTAGGAATTATAATCCAGCCTCCACTTGGCCGAAATAGCAGCTGGCCTAGGGTTGCAGCTGAAGAAAAGGTGAATTAGTGTCTGAGTGTTACACAGCCACAAGCTAGGAAACCAGAGGAAATTTGGACTTTTAAGTACAAGGCAGTGGGAAGAACACAAGCCAAGTTTCAGTCTCCAGACTGAACCAACACTTAGTCAGAAGGTGGGGTTTAGCAGTCCCTCTGGATTTAAGTAGTAAGTGGAAGGGCCAAGTTCATGGAGAAGGTATAAAGGACACTGAGAGCAACCATGTTTCCCTCTCGTGCCCAGAGCAAATGGCCTCTGCGTTTCCCTCAAACCTCTAATGCAGTCTTCTCCACCCAGGATGTGCAGTGAATCACCTGATGAGCTTTAAAAAATATATCACTACCTGCTTTCTCCTAAGACCAAGTTAGACAAAATCTCTGGGGATTCAAATGCACGGCCAGCATTATGAACCACCCATTAAATGGAAAAAATTACTCAGCTCGAGAAAAAGGTGATGGTGAAATGTGGATTCTTACAAGGAATCCCCTGAATCCAAACCTTCTCAAGGGACTGTGCACAGAGCTGCCAAGGCCACAGGGCTTGTAAGGTCATCAGTGACCTTGCGAGGAGAAAGGTACGGAGGCTACTAAGCCATTTCAGAGGACGTGCTCAGATTCCTACGGCAGAAAAAACTACATCAAATCAGATGGCACTTGATGTCTATAATAAAGTTTATTCCAAGATGGATTACCACAAGATAACTACAACCTAATACTCTATATAAGGGCCTATTAAAAGCAAACAATGGGAAGTGCGCTAAATTTTTTTCCAGTTGCAGTCTAAGACATAATAGGAAGAAATATATTCATGTTTCCTTTGTTTAAATTCACTGAAAGGGTCTTCATTTCTACAATCTCCTTTTGTTCCAGGGGTTCAGAATTTCCTATGTGCAAAAACCAATTAAACAAACAAACAAAAAAAACCTCTTAAGAAGTTGATCCTCAGAGCTGCATTACTTTTCCTCCCTGAAAAGCACCATTCTTTTGTGTATTTCTAAATGTTTTTCTCCTAAAATGCACACCTGACAACCAAAATGAGATGCCAGCCTCCTCAGAATGAGGAAAAGGGCTTCCAGCCTTTGCCCTGAGGAGGTAAGAACCTTCTTGGAATATGTCCATCATTATAATAGTGCTTGAGGGAGTTTACCTACTCCTATTTTAATTATTGTTTTAAGTCACATTATTTATATTAACCCTTTCAATGTCAACCCCAAACCCACTTTCTAGACATTCTCTTCCTTGTTTATCATGCAAGTTGGGTTTACATCAAAACAGTACCCTGTTTGTTAAAATTCATCATATTCACTAGTGTGATGGTGAAATCAATTCTTGTACATCACTGGTGCTGGAAGACAAGATAAACACTGCCCAGGAATGAAATTTTAGCCTGAGTCAGCATAATTATCATGCTATTAGAGAAATTTGCTGTGCTGATTAGCATACAAATTAGCTTCAGTCTAAGAGTATAAGAACCCAAAATATATCTCTCAATTTGAGTGCATTTATGCAGTTCCCCACCTACTCCCACTTCCTTTCTGCCAAAGGAAGTTGGGAAACTCAGACCCAAAGAAGGATTCTAAATAATGTTGCAAAACTAATCAGTCTGGATAAGACAAGGTGTACTACGTAAATTAACTATTTTCCTGCTTTAAGGCAAATTGTGGAAAACCAGGATGGGGAAAGGACGAGATAACTCATTGCATAATGTGAGGAGGATTCAACATTAAAGACTGGCTCTTGTGTGTGTCCTGCCTAGGGTTAAAGAAGTTAAGAAATATCTTTGGATGGTTTGTTGAAATATGAAATAAGACAGGAGTTCGTTCTCTTAAAGGACTCCTTAAGGATGCAGATTGAAATTCGGTTGTTGTTTTTTTTCTCTAAGGGCATAGGCTAAGAGACAAAGTTTCCTTCCCTAAACCTCCACCCTTTCTATTCTCAACCTGTAATTTAGCTAATTTCATTTTTATCTCCCTATGATTAATATTGACTTCTTTTACATTTTAAAGTTATATAAGACAGAAATCACATCTTACCAATTTTTGCATTCCTCATAATGCCTAATACTCCATGTTTCTATCTATTCATTACGTGCTTCATTCTAGAAAGGTCTTAAAGGGTTTGAAAAACTATTTGCTTAGGGGCTTTCCTAGTGAAGGACATCAATGCAGGCTGCTATGCCCACAGGCACTTCCTCCCGCATTTGGCAAGTGCAAGAACCACGCTTACCATAAAAAAATGAACACATTCCCCAATATCGAAGGTCAAATCGCATATCCAAATGGGTAATGAATCTTATCAATGAAATCATTCCTCAGAATTATCAATAGTAATTGCTTAAACAGTAAAGAACCATGACATAGAGTCCCACATTCTGTAACACACTTGGAGTGAAACTCTGTACTTTTTTTCAGCCTTGCTCTTTGTCATGTCCCTAAAGATACCTTATTTGCTATCATTTCTGCTTTATGACCTTTGTTGCGTAAAGCTAACAGGTTAGGAACTCAAAGCACTTTGAACAGAGACTAATACTTCCTAAGCTGTTGATATAGCTTAGTTAATGTAACTATAATAGTAATCATTATAATGATCTTGTCTAAATCATTTTTCCTTTTCTGCACGTAGAGACTCTTGGTGGCTACCATGTATTTCTTTAATTCTTAGTTCCACAAACCATACAGTGTTGTATCTATTAAGTAGGAACACGTGTGGAAGATTGGAATGTAAAGCATGGTTAAAGCAATCAATCCTCAAATACACCAAGGTTTCCTTTTACCTATAAAACACCCTATATATTATAACTAATAGATAGTTATCCTGTCTGTTAGTTACACTAACTATACTATCTGTTAGTTATAATGTATAGTAAAAGATAAAAAACAAAAATTATTGGGGCGCCTGGGTGGCTCAGTCGGCTGAGCACCCGACTTCGGCTCAGGTCATGATCTCACGGTCCGTGAGTTCAAGCCCCGCGTCGGGCTCTGTGCTGACGGCTCGGAGCCTGGAGCCTGTTTCGGATTCTGTGTCTCCCTCTCTCTGACCCTCCCCCGTTCATGCTCTGTCTCTCTCTGTCTCAAAAATAAATAAACGTTAAAAAAAATTATTTTTAGCACAAATACACTAAATTCCTTAGAATCTACTCAGCATATGAATAAATTCAAAAGCAAATAACACAAAAATATAGAATAGTATGTTTTCATTCAAAGGCTCAGAAGGACAATGACCACTATGGTAAAATAAAGAATGGTGATATCAATCCATTCATCCAAAAATATGTCAAAGCAGTTTAACAAACTGAATTACTTTTATAGGGTATTAGTTATTGTACAAGTCACAAGTGAAAATCATGCTACTACTGGCCTCTCAGTCATCAAAAAGCCCCAACACCAGGGGTCAAACGTTTCTAGTACGTGTAAATGTTAACAGTTCAGAGTCAGCCACCTTCCCAACTCATCCTTCTGTAGAAAGCTTCTAAACATTACTTAAGGGTTATAGTTTTGAGGGGGTCATGAGGAGGAATATTTTTCTTATTAAACTGATCTACACAAGCCATCTCTGAAAGGCACCAATACTTAAATGAATGCCCACAGATTATTCTAGTAACTCACATCTGAGATTTTTGGAAGCGAATATTTCAGAGAGTGTATTTTTTCTCAAATCAATCACTTCGTTGTTTTGTTAAGTGTTATGTCAAAGCTGTAAGTTACAAGTGCTACTAAATGATGAAATACCCAAGTCCTTGCGTCTATCTCATTTGTTTGCAAAGCTATGTGAAATAGCCTTCTAGGGAAATGGTATAGTAATGTGCATTTGTAGTAATTCATAGTGTTACGTGAAATAATAAAATGCCATTTCCTCTAATTTATTAATGAAAAAGATTCTCACCACAAACTGAAAGAAACGACATTTTTATAAGAAATGTTAACTTACATTGAGACTAACAGTCAAGATCAAGAAACAACTTACACATTTTCATGCTTCTGTATTTGTCATGATTTCTTTTACTATCATTCAACCTCAAGTACTTTACCTATTACCATTTATTATCAGACAGAAAAATTAACTAAAATATTAAAACATGAAAAATGTTAAGTTCAAACATGAGCCACAGCTGAGAATCCTATTGACACTCTTCTACCTACAGCATGGAGTTTCAGGTACAGGTTACATAGTCACTCAACTTTTGAATGGTGTAACGTTGTTGTCTAAAACACAGACTATTGTCTCGACTGGGAAGTATAAATATAACCAATTATTGAACCAAATTATACATTATATATTAAGTGTCTTGGGGCACCTGGGTGGCTCAGTTGGTTAAGCGTCCGACTTCAGCTCAGGTCATGATCTCACGGTTCGTGGGTTCAAGCCCCACATCGGGCTCTGTGCTGACAGCTCAGAGCCTGGAACCTGCTTCTGATTCTGTTTCCTTTTTTCTCTGCTCCTCCCCTGCTCACGCTGTATCTCTTTGTCTCTCAAAAATAAATAAATGTAAAACACAAATTTATATTAAGTGTCTTGTAAGTACATTAGTTTATTCACTCCCATGTTTATATCTATTTACTGCACAATAGGAATTTTTTTGAATACAGTAGCCCTATGTCTTGAAATGAATTAACACACATTCTATAAAGAATAACCTACTTAAGTGTGCTTTACATTTTGCACCTTCAGTGATGAACTATGCTTTCAGCAGTAACAATCTGTTGGAAACCAATGTTACTGGCAAACATTGGTTTGGGGAAAACCATCTACAATCCTAATTACACTTTTTTTTAAAGGTTTATTTATTTTGAGAGTGAGAGAGAGAGAGAGCTTGTGTGTGTGCACAGGGGAGCAGTGGAGGGTGGGGGGGGGGAGAGAGAGACAGAGAGAGAGAGAGAAAGAATATGAATGAATGAATCCCAAGCAGGTTCTACACTGTCAACACAGAGTTTATGCAGGGCTAGATCTCACAAACCATCAGATCATGACCTGAACCAAAATCAAGAGTCAAGATGCCTACTGGACTGAACCACCCAGGTATCTCCCCACCAAAATGACACCATTTTCAAGTCCAAAGCTGTGGACTTGAGAGGTCATGATCACAGAAGAGAAATACAAAGGATAGAGCCATTCATTACTGCCTTCCCCTTTCAATCATTTGCTAATTTGCAAGCAGCGAGTAGGGGCTGCTTGAAAAATCAAACAACTTCTTATGAAGCTGAGGAGACTAAAAACGGGGTTAGAGGTCATCAAGGAGAAGTGAATACCCCAGTTAGGACCCATGAATGTTGATATCAATTATACATGGCCAAACAAGATTCTATGTTAAATTCTCATGCTTGTATTTGTGTATACACATGTGCACACACACTTATTTCAGATTTGAAAGGAAAGCAAAGGAACCTTAAAATTGAACTGCAATTCTAAACAAGCTTCACCCCTGACTGAATTAATACAAGCTGCCTCTTCTTTCTGCTTGAAGGTAGCAAAAGTGGATTTTCTCTTAATAACCTGAGACCCAAATTACCTTCAAATTTTCATGTACAATGGGAAGGGAACATTCTATTACAAAATTTTCAGGTATACCAAAAAAAAAAAAAAAAAAAAAAAAAAAAAGATCAAATGGGTCAAAGTCAGAAAACAAGTAATCAAGAGAAATAAATCCATGGAACATATTAGAGTTTTCAGACATGTATATTAAACATGGTGAGTACAGTTCTGTAGTTCATAACTAGGTGGAGAACTTTGGGCAGGAGCTGGAACTATAAAAATAAAATGGTCAGTCTAGAAATGAAACATTTATAATGACTAAATAAGTAACATACTGTGTGACTCTGGTAATATACTTATAATGAGCATCATACTAAAATCTATTTAAATGAGATCAATACCATGCTTCTAAAAAGTTTAATCTAGAAAATATCTTTGACTAAATTTTCTAAAAATTACTCTATTAATACATGAAATTCATTGTGCTCAAATATGGGAACTGCTTTTTATTCTTCATCTATGAAAGTGTGTGTGTGTGTGTGTGTGTGTGTGTGTGTGTGTGTATCAGACAACTGGAAAATTTCACTTTTCCAAGTGTATGAAATATGATTTGATGATCATTCTGCACTCAAAGAGAATGCCAGAACACTAAGTGACCCTAACGATATTATTCAGTATTTCACCATGTTTGTTTTGTCTTTTTCATTTATACCTCTAAGCCTTATTACACTGTTGAATAAGTTAAAGGTAACCACTGTAATTCTTAATTGTTCCTAAAACTTCAACAAATTGTAGAAGAGTAGAAAAAATGTCTTAAAAATACATTATATTCACCACTTTTTACACAAGTCTGAAAGTATATAAATATGTATACCCCAAGGTGTAAAAACTCATTCACCATTGAAAACATTAAGCTATAAATTGAAGATTATCCAAGGGAAGGCTACATATTATTCAATAAATAAGGCCATCATTAATACGCTATTATGATTTTATCACTAATCTAGGCAATGTGAAGTTATCTTTGAGTTTATACATGCACCAATGATGCTTAGTATCTATACTGCCTCTTTTAGATTGTATTACATATTTGAACATGCTGTTCTATATTGTTTTCTATTTTCTATTTCAAAGTCTTTTTTCCTCATTGATATACTAGAAGTACGTCTGATCTTAACAAACCTGAAACCCAAGTACGTGTAGTAATAATAAAAAAAAAAAAAGTAAGCCTTCTCTATGTAAGAAATTTGGAATTAAAAATTGAGTAACAAATATATCCTTTGCTTCCCTTCTTTGGAAAAATAGCACAGAGTAAGAAGGAGAATTCTGTGGTTCAAGTTCCATGGCTTTGTACACCGGCTATCTGAGTCTTTGTTATTTCTCTGTGCAGTTTCCTCATTGATTAAAAAAAAAAAAATCACCTACTTCACGGGGTTATTCTAAGGATAGAATGAAATAACATATATAACGGGCTTAGAACAATTATTGCTAAGCTTTGTGTGTTTGCTGCTGTTGTTGTTCTTGTGGCCACTGCTATCATTACTATTACTAGTATTCTATTTACATAGTCAAGTCCCTTTGCTCAATATGTATTTCCCATCTTCCTTCCTTTGGCAAAACATTTCTCATTTTTCAAAACCTGACTCAAAAGGCTACCTTGAACCCCTAAAACAATGTCCCTTTTCAGTGTTCCCCACAGTACTCTATGCTGTCATTATCAACCAAGTTATACTGAAATTATCTATTTTAATATCCAGTGTCCCTTTACACTTGCATCCCCGCCCCTCCACCCGCTCCATACTATAGGGCTATAAGCTCCTCAAGGGCAAGTCAACTGTCTTTGTTCCCTAGCAGTGATGCTGTGTCAAGGGTCCCAAGCCAAGGCAACCCTCAGGTTCAGTGGTTCACAGGAGGGCTCATAGCATTTAGCATATAGTTGCCTTCATGGCCATCATCATCAGAAGGATACAAAGCAAAATCAGCCAAGGGAAAAAGGAGCATGAGGCAAAGGAAAGGAAGCAAAGACCAAAGGAAATCAGGCATAAAATTCCAGGAGTCCTCTCTCGGTAGAGTCACACAGGACTTATTTTTTTGTTTTGTTTCATTATTCCTCTATCATAGAATTGTGGTAACACATGCAAAATGCTACCTACTAGAGAAGCTCATTAAGCATTCAGTGTCCAAGGTTTATACTGGGGGTTAATCACATAGGTACTCTCTGCTTCACCAATAGCAAAATTCCAGACTCACAGAAGAAAACCAGGTATTCAGCATAAACCATGTTTGAACAAACAGTCTAGGCAGAGTAAGCCACTTTGTTTAGCCAAAGTTTTGTAACATTGTAGGGAAATGTTTACTGTTCAAGTTCCCAGACACCAGTCAAGGTCCAGTCTTGCAAGAAGGACTTTCTTTTCCACACAAGAACCTAGCACAGAAAATGTATTCAACAACTATTTGAGTTAACTGGACTAAATGAGGCAAGCTCTCCAGTGGAACAATGTTAACAACAGTAAAATCAATTCAACTCTCAAAATCTCATATAACTTAGAGCACAACTATAAGATGAGGTAATTATGTGCACATTCATCTAATAAACATGCTTTCTGGACACTTACATTGCACTTTGCACTGCATTAGTCATTGAAATACAATGAGCACTCTTGTCAAATGGACTCATTTAGGTAGGGAAGTCAGATGGATAAAGCAATATTTAGAAGTGGCTCTACCCAACGTAAAATATGTAATTAAAGCAGTATCAGTGTTGATTAATGAACTATCATACTTTATTTTCCAGAAAATATTTCAATATTCTTAGGATTCTGATTATTAAGTGCTTTAATTAGCAATGTATCATTGTTTCAAAAGGTGTCAACACATTTTAACAGCTTCATTTGTGGTTCTGCTTTTGCTAGTACATACTGGCTAAGATATCCCGAAGAGTCCCATCCCTCCTGCCACAAAACAACTGAACCCAATATAAAACATGCTTTTAATATTTGGTTGGTTTTTATTTATTTTTATTTATATTTTAATGTTTATTTACTTTTCCAAGAGAGCACAAGCGGGAGAGGTGCAGAGAGGGAGACATAGAATCTGAAGCAGGCTCCAGGCTCTGAGCTGTCAGCACAGAACCCAGTCAGGGCTCAAACCCATGAGCCGTGAGAGCATTACCTGAGCAGAAGTCGGATGCTCAACCTACTGAGCCATCCAGGTGCCATAATATTTGGTTGGTTTTCAGAAATTAAGGGGGGAAAATTAGGCCTTCTCCACAAAAGCAAACAGATATACAAATAAAATCCTGAAAGCAGGGCAGAACACTATGAGTTGGGAGCAAATATGAAACCCAGGTTTGAACTGAGGTTAACATGTGGGGACACTGGGACTGGAGCTATGCCTTGGGGCCACCACACAGTAGGAGGAGACCAAGTGGGAACTGGTGGAGAGTTACCTGAGGAAAGACCAGGAGGAAGAAGGGGAGGGAGGGAGGGAAAAGAGCCATAGCTTTCACCAGATTCTCACTGGAGTTTATTTCCAAAACAAATTAAGATCCTTTCGACTAGAAGTTTGTCCTCTATTTCAAGAGACTATTGTAGGAATTCGGGCTTTTAGATACTGATCTTTAAGCAACAGAAAACTGAAAGAATTACTGCAAGTTCCAAAAGAAAAATTCATTACCTTTGGAAGGGAGATGAGGAGAAGATTCAGTACTAGGAAGTGTGGAGGAATCACTGAAAGAAATAAGCTTCTCTCTGTCAATGTAGTAAAATATACCTTCTCATCCTGCTTCAATTAACTTACTGAAAATGTTGAGTAATATTGAGTAACCATATGTGATTTAATAACCACCCACTCCCACTCTTACTAGGCTTTATATAAACTCTTTGAAGTCTGTCTTCTTGGAAAATATTAAATATTGAGATTAAGAAAATTAAAATATGGAAAATTATTCTTGATTAGTTGAAGATTGTTTGAAAAAATACAGCTAAATTTTGAATAGCAAGTTTCTTACAAAAATCTTGACAGAAACTCTCAGTATCCATATGAAAGAGAAATGTAATTTACATAATAAATACAAAGAGAATGTGGTACTGTGAGAAGCCATGATTATTTAATCACAAACTAGTGTATCTGCATTTATTATCATCTGTGAAGATGCCCTTTGTACTCACACATTATTAAAATCACCTAATTAAAAAGACATAGCATAATGATCTAAATAAAATTCAATCTCCAAAAATATTAACAATTAGCTTAAATCCATTTATCCTAAATGATTCATTCCAATTTCTCCGTGCACAGCCAATTTGATTTGTCAATCAGCCAATACAAACCTGCAATTAAATGGATTACAAAACTAGCAGAGTACTCAGTACATCATCAATACTTTAGAGAGTCTCATAGGTTGTTTAACTGCTGCTTACTTTTACCGATTAAAGATTGTGATTCTACAAATATAACTTTTGTAATTATCATTTTTAAATGTTTCCAATCATGTTTAGAGCAGGGGGAGAAGCAACGATATTCAAAGTACATCTTAGGTGCTATATTAAGAAATGTGGAAGTGTATAGGACTTCACACGATTTAGTGATTCATTCACTACCTAATGCAACCCCAAGGCCTGAGTACTCTGCATATTTGACAAATCAAACACTGACCATTTTTAACTAGTATTCTGCTTTTTATCATATTCACGTATCTGTATTTCTCTGTATCTATCTCCCCAATCTATATAAAAGCTATCTATATTATTTCAATAGGCTAGGTTATGCTGAAGTTACAAACAATCCCCAAAGTTCATGGTCTTTAAACAACAATTTCTCACTCATACTACAATCTATTCACTTTAGTTGGGGGTTTGCTCTATTTCGTGGTCTTTCTGGGACTCAGACGAAGGGAAGCTCCAGCTCCATGTTACAGCAAATTACCAAAGGCCCAAGAGTTAGAGGGGGGGAGACGACAAAGAGTAAAACAAGTAGAAACAGGATTCTTTATGATTCACAAACCGAAATTTTTATGTTTGCTCAACATTTCATTGGTCAAAGCAGGTAATATGACGTATCTAATTTTTTCAGCTTAGGAGGAATGTCCTATCATGTGCCCAAAACATATTGAGCCAGTAACATTTATATTTGGCCAACAGGACTAAGATTCACTATAGTAGTCAATATATCCCAAGCACTGTGGTTGTTCCTGTGAACACTGAGGCTACAAATATAGAAACAGAGTTTCCTGGGGCGCCTGGGTGGCGCAGTCGGTTAAGCGTCCGACTTCAGCCAGGTCACGATCTCGCGGTCCGTGAGTTCGAGCCCCGCGTCAGGCTCTGGGCTGATGGCTCGGAGCCTGGAGCCTGTTTCCGATTCTGTGTCTCCCTCTCTCTCTGCCCCTCCCCCGTTCATGCTCTGTCTCTCTCTGTCCCAAAAATAAATAAAAAATGTTGAAAAAAAAATTTAAAAAAAAAAAAAAAAAAAAAAAAAAAAAAAAGAAACAGAGTTTCCTTTCTAAGATCTATTTTAAGAATATATACCATCAATTTATTTTTTGGTTTTGTTCTCTCAAGAGACTAGAAAATAAATTGAAAATGTCAGGGGGAAAGGAAATCTCATACCAAAGACATGTATTACTTTTTAAAATATTTCTTGTAACTACAGTTGTTCCTAAATTAACCAGTAAATTTGAAATCAAATTATTCTTGCTGGTAGAAAAAAAAGTTTTTTGGTTTTTTGTTTTTTTTTTTTTTTTTTTTTTTACAGTCAACTCTGCAGTACTATATCAGGTCATCTAGACACACTATTAAAATCTCAGTGTAGCAGAACAATAATTTTAAAGAATCAAACGTCAAAAGAGTATTTTTAAGTGGTGTTAGAACGGAAGAGCTATCTACTGAGAAATCTCAGGACTCTGTTCTGTTCACTATGTTTTACTGAAGACTAAATTCTCTCTATAAAAGCAGTACTCAACAAATTCATAATGACAAAGAAAGCATGAGAAGCCAGCATCACATGTTTAATTATTCAGCAATTAAAGAGCTAACACCTGTAACTTATTCCTCTTTTAAAGAAATCTCACCATATCACTATTCCTAGCATGTTTCCTAGAAGAGTTCTAAGTTAGCTTTCCCTCTTCAGAATTTTCAAATGTTTGTTGCCAAGGAAGTAATTTGGTCATGTCAGGCTTCAATTCACCCAAACTATGAAACACTATTTATGGAAAATATTATCAGAGAGAAATGTGCCACATGGCTAATGAAGTATATGCTTCAAAGTCCTCCAATGGCACTAAACTCTTCAAAAGTCCTGAGAGATCATAAAAATATGCTCATATGATCATACAGTTTTGTAATTTTTTTTTTTTTACAAATTAGCTATTTTAGCTACTTTCAGTTAAAACGACTGGTTTTTTTCACTTTGCTTTTACTCATTCTTAGCCAAATTTTGGATACCACTGAACTGACTACAAAGCATCTTTTGATATTCAGCCAAGGAATGATTGATTTTGGAAGCAATTTTAGCAAAATAGATTTATGGGAGTTACAGTCACATAGGATACATATGTAATTATTAGCTATCTGGAAATAGAAAGGACTTTCAAACATACTCCTAATGACCACTCTGCCATAGAAGTAAAAGACCAAAGATCCTAGTTGTATTATGAAGGCTTCTTGTAAGGCCCAACACCAGAAGTTTGTAGGTATTAGAAGACAAATATGTTTCAGTGTAGCCAAGAGCTGGTCATTCAAAAATTATTCCAGCTTTTATAACTCCTAAATAAAGAAACTTAAAAGAGGTCATCTCAACTTCCACAATCCTAAAATTTACATAGGATTACCAATAAAATGTGAAGCTGAAACAAACTTTTCTATTAATTTAAAATAAAAATCCCAAAACCATACTAGAGCAAAAACTTCCTGCTATGTTTTTTCTTTTTACAGTAAATATGAAATTGTTGTCATATTATGAGGTGATCAGAGTATGTGGCCAAAGCATAGGAAAACATTTGTAGAAATATTTTAGCCAATTAATTAACAATGTTATTTTTCAGAATAGGACAACAATCACAGTATTTGCTAGCTTTTAAAGATAGGTAACTTCTGATTTCTTCTCTTAGTCTAAGTAATCATTTCATATGGAAATCTGTGTTTGTGATGTTATTTTTTTCGTAAAGACAGCTCCTGAAATTGCTTTAGACTTTTAGCCTTAGGCCACACAAGATCTAGATCCACCCCCAGAATCATGACTTGCACCCCAACTGTTATCATCTTCATCATCACCACCAGCAGCATCATCTCCACTACAGTCCCAAGGCAGAACTACGCAAGGATGACATTTTTCAAACTCCAGTCCCAAATTTTCTTCTCTTTCTTTTGAAATGTATCACACTATTTGGGTGTCAGAATTTTTGTAGGTGTATATGCATATCTCACAAGAAGGTCTATTTATCCCTCTTTGTCCTCTTCTTCCGAGAGTAGTGGAGGAGGGTATGGCAACTGGTTTATCATCTCCCTCACTTGCCTGCCATCAGTTAGGAAAAACATAGATACTGGACACTCTGTGGAGGACTGTTTCTTCATGGGTAAAATTAAAGAGTTGGGCTGGATAAACGCTAAGTATCTCCAGCTTTCGCTTTGTATGACTGTGCTAAGCCAGATAATGAAGTCAGTTTAGGATGTTCAACAGGTAGACAAGAATTCTATTTTTAAGTTATAGGAACGCTAGAAATAATAAATGACTATCCAATATTTTCTCTGTATAAACTAGGCATGCATACATCGTAGTTTTTTTCTAGACAGCTCTCAGATGGAAGAAATTTTCAGGTCAAGAGAACAGAATATACAAAGGTTTAAGGGAACAGAGGATGTAACTATTTGGGGAACTAGAAGCTGTGTACAATTGTAACGTGACTTCAGGGTTATTAGTATGTAATCAAAATAAGGCTGGTGTGATCAAGGGGAGCCATTTTCTGATGGTACAGGTCATTTATATTAAGAACCTGCACATTTTATCTTGAGGACAACACATGTCTAACCTATTAGGCACAAGAGTAACGTAATCAAATTAACGAATACATTAGTTTCCTTTTGCCACTGTCACAAGTTAGCACAAATTTAGTGTTTTAAAACAAGAATTATTATCCTCTAACTCTGGAGCTAGAGGTCTGAAATGGGTGTCACAAGGGTAAAAACAAGATGCTGGCGGCACAGCATTCCTTCTGAAGGCTGAAAGCGTGAACCATTCCTTTGGTTTTCCACTTTCTAGAGAACAACTGCATTGCCTGTCTCATAGATAGGTCACTCCACCCTCTTTTGTTGTCACATCTCCCGACTCTCCTGCCTTGTTCTTTTCCTCTTAAGGACTCTTTTATTACATTGTACCCACCCAGATGGTCCAGGATAATCTCTCCTTCAATTCCTCAAAAATCCTTAATTTAATTACATCTGTTACGTTCTTTCTGCCATGTAAAATGTCATATTCACAGGTTCTGGAGATTAGGACATGAACATCCCGGGAGGCCATAATTCTGTCTACTATGTTGAGCTAGAGAATAGTGGCACAGGCATTTAAAACATTTATTTAATAAATTCTATGCAGCAAGAAGTGTAGGAGTAACGAGGAATTAAAGGCTGAGTAATATGCATTATCTCATCACCCATGGAGCACAGAAGCTGGTAGAAGAGGAAGACATTAATCAAACCATCACGTAAATCTGTAATTACTCTATGTAATCAAGAACCTGAAGCTAAAGCACAGGAAGCTACAAGCAGTTTATGAGAGGGAGACTGGAAATAGTCTAACATACCAGAGAAGGCTTCCCTAAAGAATGGAGAATAAAAATAAAAGTGAAATGAGAAGTGCCTATTTCACTTGTGAGGTCAATAGATAGTGGATAAACACTATTAGTTTTTCCTAACAAGAGCAATGACAGTTGAGAAACTAGCCTAACCCAGGTTTCACTGAACTAATAAATAAAATGGCAGGTGAAAAAATTCAGATGAGTTGGTATCTCTTTCCAAGAAGCTTGACTCTAAGGAAGGGGAGGGACAAAACCTAGAAGTGAATGTGAATTTGAAGAAGAAACAAGAGGAATATGAATGCTAATGAGAAATTAAAGTAGGAAAGTGGATGTTAAAGACACAATATTAGGAAGTGAAAACTTACAAGACACCTCAGACCAACTAGGAGGAAATGGAATCTACAGCACAAATGGAGAAATCAATCTTAGATTACTCTTTTCATTGTATCAGGAGGGAAAGAAAAAAGTATGGTTTGAGCTAAACTTTACTAATGCAGTCAAGAATTAGGTTCTTTCTGGGGTGCCTGGGTGGCTCAGTTGGTTGAGCATCTGACTTCAGCTCAGGTCATGATCTCACCATTTGTGAGTTTGAGCCTCACGCTGGGCTCTGTGCTGTCAGCTCAAAGCCTGGAGCCTGCTTCAGACTCTGTGTCTCCTTCTCTCTCTGCCCCTCCTCCATTTATGCTCTGTCTCTCTCTCTCAAAAATAAATAAATGTTTAAAAAAATTAAAAAAAAATTAGGTTCTTTCTGATAAAATTCAGGTCCTACAAAAGTAGAAGGCTTAGTCCTATGTGCTTAGCAGCCAAAGTAGTGTTCTAAAGAAGACAGGACAGTTAGAGTGATGAAAAACTAGTATTTCACCAAGTAGATGAAAGATGAGACAATGGAGCAGGGGTATTGTTAACAAAATGGTTATATCATACATAAAATCAGATTAAAGAAAGAACCAAAAAGAGGATGGGGTGAAATACAAAACTCCTATCATTAACTCCTTCAATTTGTTCATTGACTGAGATCTATAAAGACATACGACATGCCAAGGTCTATTCCAAGTTTTAAAAAGTAAAGAAATGAGCTATTTCAGTAAGGTGAAGAAATGGGACAAATGTAACAGCTTTGGAAAGATTAGCTGAAATTATGATCTAAAACAGATTTTAAATTAAAGTTACAGATGTTCTTATTTGGGAATGGCTAAGCGTCAGAAACAAAAGTGGTTGAAGGAAAAAGACAGTATGTTGACTCACGTAAATTAAAAATCCAAGAGACAAGATAGTTAAATTCCAGAGGCCCCAAAGCTCAAATATCAGAACTCGGCATAACTCCTTTCTTGCATATAAATTATCACTCTTTGGTTTCCTTTCCAGCTATAACAGACAGCTCAAACTCTTTTCTTTAAAGAAAAAAGAACACAGGAAGCTCAACCTCCTATCCTTTTAATCGCATGCAATAATAAATATCAAGGGTCTTTCCCAGTCTTCCATGAATATTGTGATTGAAAGTAATTGGACCAGCTTAGGTTAGGCTAAACCAATCATGTCCTGAGGAGACAGCAATACTTTAATTTCCATGGGTGTTCTCTAGGCAGAGAACCACCAAGAAAAATGGACTTGGATCGCTGAGAGGAAAATGAATGAAATAAAACAGAGTATTGTAACTAGAAGAATTAGAGGGTGGGGAAGTAAACAATGGATAGCCACTATAGAGACTGTTTTACCAATATTTCTAATATTAACATTTCTTCTTCTATGACCAGAGTATATGGCTAAGATGGATGAGAAGTGAAAATAACTGGAATTGAGAAAACCAGAGAAGTGTTGGTTCACCAGTTGAAATACTCAGGTAACCCAGGACAATAACACATCCTGAAAAGGAAGAATAGACTTCTACGTGCCAAAGGGTTCTAAAATAAAAGTGAATGAGAAGGCTAATGAGTAAAATAAATACTTGGTAGAAGAGGCAAAGCTAGATAGTATAAGCCTACCATTATTTTTCTGAATGTTATATCCCACACATTGCCAAACACCATTTTAATTGGTCTTAAATATTATCCTCGGAATAATGCTTGCTTTAAATTTCATAGCTAGTTTAATGTTCTTAAATGTTTTAAGAAATTAAACTACACTAAAAATACTCAAAGTAGTTTAAGATTTATAACAATTTACCTACTATAGGACATATTTAATCTTTGTGTTATTTTAATTGAAGTATAGCTTACATATATTAGTTTCGGGTATACAGCATAGTAATTCAGTAATTGCATATATAATGCAATGCTCACCAATACATGGTACGTACTTACAAACTTTCACTATAGTTACTACAGTATTAGTTACTATATTGTCTATGTTGTACTTTTTATCCTTGTGACTTACCTTGTAACTCCAAGTTTGTACTTCCTAATACCCTTCACCTATTTTGCCTAATCCTTCACTCTCTTTCCCTTTGACAACTACCACGTTTTTTTTCTCTTGTATTCAGGAGTCTGTTTCTTATTTTAGCGTTTCCACATTTAAGTGAAACCATGTGATAGTCATCCTTCTCTGACTTATTTCACTTAGCATGATACCCTTTATGCCCATCCATGTTGTCACAAATGACAAAATGTCAACTTTTTATGGCTAAGTAATATTCCATTGTGTATGTGAACCATATCTTCTTTATCCATTCATCTATCGATGGATATTTAGTTTGTTTCCCTAAATCCCATTATAAATAATGGTGTATATTATACATTATGCTACAATAAACATAGGAGTGGATATATAATTTCAAATTAGTTTCTTCATATTCTTCAGGTAAATACCCTACCCAGAGGCCAAATTGTTGTCACAGGATATTTCTACTCAATTTTTTTGAGGAGCCTTCATACTGTTTTCCATAGTGGTTGCAACAACCTAAATTCTCACCAACAATGCACAAGAATTTCCCCTTCTCCACATCTTCACCAACACTTGTCATTTATTGCCTTTTGGATACTACACATTCTGATTGGTGTGAGGTAACACCTCATTGTGGTTTTAATTTGCATTTCCCCAGTGATTAGTGATGGGTGAACATCTTTTCATGTGTCTGTTGGCCATCTTTGTATATCTTTTTTTTTTTTTTTTTTTTTTTTATCCATTTAGGTCCTCTGCCCATTTGAAAAGGATTATTTGGGGGGTTTGTGGAAGTTGTAGGACTTCTTCATATATTTTGGATTATCAACACATCAGATATATGGTTTGTTTGTATTTTCTCCCTTTCAGTAAATTGCCTTTTTGTTCTGTTGATAGGTTCCTTTTGCTGTACAAAAGCTTTAATTTCAATGTAATCCCAATAGATTATTTTTGCTTTTGTTTCCCTTGCCTGAGGAGACCTATTCAAAAAATGTTGCTAAGGTTGATATCCAAGAGTTTACTATGTTTTCTTCTAGGAGCTCTAGTGTCAGGTTTCACATTTAGGCCTTTAATCCACTGAATTTATTTTTACGTATGGTGTAAGGAAGTGGTCCAGATTCATTAATCATTCTTTTGCAGGTAACTGTCCAGCATTCTTAGCACCATTTGTTGAAGAGGCTCTCTTTTCCTTATTGTAAATTATTGCCTTTTTTGTGGATGATTTGCTATACAACCATGGGTTTATGTCTGGGCTCTATATCCTGCTCCCATGATCTATGTGTCTATTTTTATCCCTATAAATGCTGTTTTGATTACTATACCATTGAAACATAGTTTGAAATCTGGGATTGTGATACTCCAGCTAGATTAGATTGTATGTATCTAATCTTCTTTCTCAAGATTACTTTGGATATTTGGAGTCTTTTGTGGTTCCATACAATTTAAGGGTTATTTTTTCTGATTTTGTGAAAAATATTGGTATTTTGATGAGAATTACATTAAATCTGTACATTCCTTCAGGAGTGTTAAAAAATTTTTAAAAAAATATTCCTTCAATCCACAAGCATATGTCTTTCTCTTTATTGTGTCATTTCAATTTCTTTCATCAGTGTCTTAAAGTTTTCAATATAGGCATTTCAATGCCTTAAATTTATTCCTATTAGTTTTGATGCAACTGTATATTTGTTTCAATTTCTTTTTGCTAGTTCATCAGCAGTGTGTAGACACAATAGATACCTGTATATTGATTTTATCTTGTAATTATACCAAATTTGTTTATTAGTTCTAATAGTTTTTTTTGTGGAATCTTTAGGATTTGCTATATATAGTAACCTTTGGATGCCTTTTGTGTTTCTGTTCTGTTTGCTGTGGCTATGACTTCTAGTACTATGCTGGATAAAGTGGTCAGAGTAGATCTCTTTGTTCTGTTCCTGATCTTAGAGGAAAAAGTTTCAGCTTTTCATCATTATGATATTAGCTGATATTATGATATTAGCTGTAGAACTGTCATATACAGCTTTTATTATGTTGAGCTACTTCCCTTCATACCCACTTTGAGTTTTGCCAAATGTCTTTTCTGTTTCTATTGAATTATATGATTTTTATCATTCATTCTGTTAATGTGGTATATCACAATGATTTGTGGATATTGAACCCTCCTTTCATCCTGCACTAAAACCCATTTGATCATGATACATGATTCTTACAGTGAATTTTGATTTTGGTTTTCCAATATGTTGTTGAGGATTTCTGTACCTATGCTCATTACATTTATTGGCCTATAGTTTTCTTTTATATATTATCTTTGTCTGGATTTGGTATCAGGGTAATAATGTCCTCTTAGAAAGCATTTAGAATCATTCCTTCGCTTTTTTTTTTTTTTTTTTTTTGAGGAGTTTGAGAAGACAAGGGTTTAAATCTTCTCTACAGGTTGGGGAGAATTCATGTGTGAAGCCATCCAGTCCTGGAATTCTGTTGTTGGGAATTTTTTAAATTACAGATTCAATTTCATTACTAGTAATCCATCTGTTAAGGTTTTCTAGGTCTTCTTGATTTAGTCTTGAAAGGTATGTTTATAGGAATTTATCTCCTTGTAGGTTGTTCAATTTGTTGACCTATAATTTTTCACTGTGTTCTGATAATTCTTTGTATTTCTGTGGTGTTGGTTGTGACCTCTTTTTAATTTCTGATTTTGAGTCTGTTTTTCTTGATTAGTTTGCCTAAAGGTTTTTCAATATTGCTTATCTTTTCAAACAACCAGCTCTTGATTTCATTTTTTTGTTTTTACGTCTCTTTACTTAGTCTCTGATCTGTATTATTTCTTTGATTCTACTAACTTTGGCTTTGTTTCTAATTCCTTTAGGTATAAACTTAGATTATTTGAGTTTATTCTTATTGCTTGAGGTAGGCCTATATTGCTACAAAACTCCCTCCTGGAATAGCTTTTGCTGCATCCTAAGATTTTAAATCTTCTGTTTTCATTTTCATTTCTCTTGGTATTTTTTATTTCTTCTTTGCTTTCTCCATTGACCCATTGGTTGTTTGGTAGAACGTTGTTTAGTCTCCATGTGTTCAAGGGTTTTTTTTTGTTTTTTTTCTTGTAACTGATTTCTAGTTTCATAACATTCTGGTTGGGAATCATGTGTGGTATAATTTAATCTTAAGTTTACTGAGATTTGTTGTCTAACATATGACCTATCCTACAAAATGTGTTTTAAAGTCCCCTACTATTACTGTATGACTATTTCTCCTTTTCTATCTGTTAATAGTTACAAGCTTTCATGTTGGGTTCATAAGTATTTACAACTGTTACTTCCTCTTATTGGATTGACCCTTTTAATATATAACACCCTTCTCTTTCTTTCATCACAATCTGTTTTAAAGTCTATTTTGTCCAATATAAGTAATGCTACCATTTCCCTTGCATTTATATGAATTTTTTTTTCTATCTCTTTACTTTCAGTCTATATATGTCTTTAGGCCTGAAGACTTTTGTAGGGCAGCATATAGATGGGTCTTTTTATTTTCAATCCACTCATGATTTTTGATTTGAGCACTTAGTCCGTTTACATGTATAGGACATACTTATTGCCATTTTGTTAGTTTTCTGTTGGCCTTTGTAGCTCTTCTCTGTTCCCATCTTCTCTTGCTCACTTATCTTTATATTTGATGACCTTCTTTAATGTTATTCCTGGGTTCTTTTCTATTTTTTTCTGTGTTATATGCTTTTGTTTTGTAATTACCATGCCTTTCGTACACAATACTCTGTATGGATAGTAGTCTATATTGTTGATGGTCACGTAAGTTTGTATGTATACCAAACGCTCATTTTTTATTCCAATTTTCACCATTGAAGTATTTTATGTTGTATTTTATATCTTTTTTTTGTATCAACTAATTTTTTTTTAGGTATAATTTCACTACTTTTGTCTTAACCTTCACACTGGCTTTTAAGTCTTTTAAGTGATTCATCTGCTACCTTTACTGGATGTTTGTTTTTACAAGTGGAATCTTTTCTTTAGTAACTTTTTTCTTTGTTTTCCACTTGAAGTCCCTTTAACATTTCTTGTGAAGCTGACTTAGTCGTGAACTCCTTTAACTTTCATTCATCTGGAAAACTCTCCATCTCCTTTAATTATGAATGATAGCCCATGCTGGGTAGTTATGTTGCATGGTTGTTGTTATTTTCCTTTCAGCACTTAATTTATCATGCCATTCCCTGATGGCCTATGAAGTTTCTACTGAAAAATCCCACCATCTCATTGGTTTCCCTTGTATATAACTGTTAGCTTTCCTCTTGATGTTTTTAAGATTCTGTCATTACAATTTTTGTCATTTTAAATTATGTGTCTTGGTGTGGACTTGAATTCATGTTGTTTGGGATTCAAGGTACTTCCTGGACCTGGATGTCCATTTTCTTCCCCAGGTTAGGGAACTTTTCAGCTATTTTTTCAAGTAAATGTTCTGCCCCTCTCTCTTCTTCTAAAATTCTCTATAATGCAATGTTATTATCCTTGACCTTGTCCCAGAGGTCCTTTAACTTCTCATTTTTTTTCTTTTTGTTACTCAACTGATTGCTTTCCACTATGATGTTTTCCAGATTGCTGATGCATTCTTTGGCATCATCTAATTTCCTACTGATTCCCTCTAGCCTATTTATTTCAGTACTGTATTCTTCAGCTCTGACTGGTTCTTTTTTGCATTTTCTATCTTTTTGTTAACATCTCAGTGAATTCATCCACTACTTTCTGAAGTCCAGTGAGCATCTTTATGGCCATTACTTTGAACTGTTGATCAGGCATCCTGCTTATTTCCATTTCATTGGGGTTTTCTGAGATTTTGTCTTATTCTTTCATTTGGAACATAGTTCTAAGTCTCCTCATTTTGGCTATGTGTTTATTACTATCTATAGGTAAAGTCAACTAGATCTTCTGGTTTTGAAAGTAATAGCCTTATGTAGAAGCCATCCTGTGGTGCCCAGCAGCACAATCTTCCCAAGTCACCAGAACCAGGTGCTCCAGTATTATCCGCTGTGTAAGTCATGTGTGCACTCTTGTTGTGGCTGAGCTACAACTGCTGTGAGCGCACTGGTGGGTAGGGCTCAGCTCTGGCACTGCTAGCTGTGAGACCCATCTGTACCTACTGCAAGTAAGGAGGATAGGGGCTAGTTCTCTGCTTCCCTCCTGCAGGAATAATTCTGGAGAGGCAACCTCCAGGCCAGGACTATGGGGGAATGCTAGGGTGGGGCAAGGAGTATTAGCAAGGCAGGCTGACAATGTCAGAACTGGCTCCTATAAGCATGCAGCCAGCTAAGCTGAAGGAGGCCAAAAAAATGGCAACCACCAGCATCTCCATTCCTGGAAACAACTCCTGTAGTTCCCGGACAGCACACATGCTAAAATTGTCAGATCTTTTTCATATATAACCCAACCTTTTTCAAACTGCTGTTTCACTGCTGGGTCCCAGAGCAAGTGATATAGCATGTTAGCCTTTGAAGAGGACACACTTGGTTTATTACAGCCCTCTAGCTCTTCCAGAGGTAAGCCCCGGTGATTTAAAAAGGCAGACATTAAGGAGGTTTGTCCTCCTGATGCAGATCCCCAGTGTAGGGCTTCATCCCTTGCCCCTCCATGCCATCTGCTTGTGGGACACCACATGAGCAGTGTGGTTCCTAGCCACATCTCTGCACCCCCTACACTTCTTGACTTACTTTTCTCCCTGTCTTTAGCTGTGGACACTCTGATTTGCTGGTCATCAGGTCATTTTCAGGATGACATGTAGTTGTTGTGCCAGCATGTCCATGGTTGAACCCAGGATCCTTCTACTCTGCCATCTTGCTTTGTGCTTTTAATATTTATTTCTGTCTCTCTCCACATTACAAATACTACTTTCTAATTCTTATATGTAGTCATCTTTTCTAACTTTTTCAACATTTTCAAAATTGTGAAATCTCATTTTACATGGTCTTATATACATGCATACATATACGAGTCCAAAAGATTTGTATTTGTGGAAAAAAAAATATTTTTTCAAGGAATCTCGATGATTATACATTTTACAGTGAAAGAATAAAATAGGTCTAGAGTTGACTTTTTGAGAAATGGAAATTATGGGAAATCTCACTCAATTTCAGTCTTCACTAACACTAATTTGTGTCTAATCTGGAACAATGTATTTTTAGATTCGGTGCTTTTAGAAGATCTTATTCATATTAATTTTATACAAGATTATACTATTACTGAAAAAAATAAGTACCCACTTCAGAAGAACATGAAATGAATCAGTGAAAGAAAAAGGGCTCCCTGCTTGACCAACCAACTTAGATCATTCAAGGACCTTACTAATGAAAGTTGGTTTTCTTTTTTTTTTTAATCATAAATAGCTTTTAGCTAGAAGTAAAGCGTTAAATCTTTTTTTTCTAATTTTTGGAAATAGGAAGAAAAACCAACTGTAGAAATTTAGGTAGAAACAACAACAGGAAACATCCTGAAGCTGTTGAAACCAAGTCCCAGGCATTATGCTATTGCAGTGATTTAGTGAAATCATCATTACCATATCAAAATTGCCGTCAGATTATTATTAGATGTACGAGATGTATGTTTACCTTAGCTTGTGAGTGGTTATGACTGAATGGGTACTTGGCTGCCTGTCCCCTACCCCCTTCTCCTCACTTCCTCCCCCTGCTGTTCTAGGTCAACAGTTTATTGTTCTACAATGTTTTCATATTTCAAAATCATTATGTTTGCCAAGAATCAAATTTGCAGTAATGAATCTGCACTTGTGGTATGAGCATTTTTTTGATTTACAAACAAAATGTTCCCTAGTGAAATAAAATAGACAAAAATAGACCTTTTTGGGGGTGGGGGGAGGACAATAAGGGCTTTCTTTCTAAGGAAGAGTTTAGCCATGAGAACTGAGTGAACGGATTTTCAAAAACTGATCACATTTCTCTACTTCTTGACATAAACTTCTAATGTAGCAATGCATACCAGTTAAGAGCCCCCTTGCAAAGCAATATTTTACTGTTTTGCTTTTAAGACTACGATGGCCATCACAAACAGCAACAAAAGCACTTATGTACTTTCAGTAATTCTTAATGTCAAAACTCAGAGCCACAGTGATATTAACTTCATTTATTTATTTTTAATTTTTTTTTTAACATTTACTTTTGAGACAGAGAGAGACAGAGCATGAACGGGGGAGGGTCAGAGAGAGAGGGAGACACAGAATCTGAAACAGGCTCCAGGCTCTGAGCAGTCGGCACAGAGCCCGACGTGGGGCTCGAACCCACGGACAGTGAGATCGTGACCTGAGCCAAAGTCAGACGCTTAACCGACTGAGCCACCCAGGTGCCCCAATATTAACTTCATTTAAAGAAAATATATTTTAGATATTCTTGGGAACCAGGAAATCTGTGCAAATTATATACTCTAGCATGGTTCACATGAAGAAACGACAGACAGAAGGTATTTAAGACACCAAAAAAATAGGGATTACAGTGATTTTTTTTTTTTTTTAACAGAGCATGTATGAGTACATTCTTATTTATTTGTCCTAACCTCCAGTTTTGGACTTTTTTAGGGCAATTGAGAAAGAAAGATTTTGGTGGAAATGGAGGAAGAGGAAAGGAAGGTATCTAAGTCTACCTCATGACTTGCCGGAGTTTGAAGCATAGAGATTTTGTTCTTATTTAGATACTTCACCTTTGAGGCTACAAATTTATTCATTAAACCATACTTACTATATGCAGCTCCAAATAAAGACAGAAAACACAGTACCCGCTCTCAAGTAGCTCAATGTCTGAAAGGGGGTCCACAACACTGAAGAAAGGAAAAATTATTCAACATAGAACAATACAAACCCAAAGAAAAAAATGTTAAAACAGGACACTGATGTGCAAAAACCTTAACACAGTTTGGAACACAGAACTGTAATTGTAAGAAAATATTAGTGAAAAGTAGGGGAGCACTTTTAATGCTCTATTTTTTAAAATATTTTATCGAATTAAAAAAATTTTTTTAATGTTTTTATTTTTGAAAGAGAGAGAGAGAGCTCACGCATGCAGGGGACGGGAAGAAAGATAGGGAGACAGAATCCAAAGCAGGTTCCAGGCTCTAAGCTGTCAGCACAGAGCCCAATATGGAGCTTGAACCCACGAACTGGGAGATCACGATCCAAGCTGAAGTTGGACAAGCCACCCAGGCGACCCTATTTTATCTAATTCTAAAAAAACAAAACAAAAAACAAAAACAAAAAAAACTTTAAAGGCCAAAAAAAAAACCACAAAAAACAAAAAAAATTCTCTTTTAAAAATTAACATTTTTGTTTCCTTTCTCTCATAAACAGAGAATAAGAATTCATTTTTTGTAGCATGACCACAATACCAATAGCACAGTGAAAAACAAAATACCAAGAATTCCTTCAAAACCATCTAGCTGTGCTACAGAAGAATTTTGATATAGGATAATATGAGTCTGTTTTCTGCAGTAGTGGTAAGAAAGGGAAAGTTACAGCGGGGTAGGTGCAAGACTAGAAGACAGTAATCTAATAAAAGCCTAATGCGATAATCCTTGAGAAACATGTATGCCCAGAAGATGCTTGGCTTCTAGTTCAAAAGCTCCCATGTGGGAGACTACATTTAATTGACTGTACTCATTCATACAAATATAGTAGCTAACTCTCCTTTTATTAGAGAGGATTGATTTTAACAAAATTCTCGTCAGAAAGAAATGATTAGGATTTTCAGAGGGGGACCCTCTGTAACTCAAATTTTAGCACACAAGAATTCTTGCCTCTTATGTTCCTACATTAAAATATGCAAACTTCTAATAGTTAACCCTTAGTTATAATTGAGTCCTTTTACATAAAAGTACAATAGCTTTAAGGTCTTGAAACAATGACAAATGGTTAATAGTTAACTTCTGAAAAAACATCTGCTCCAAAGGGAATTTCTAAGAGTTGTGGTACAAGGATACAAACAAGGAAAAGGAAGTAAGGGAGGTCAGTTCAAGAATTATTACCCTACCCAAAACTGACCTGATACAGACCAATAAACTAGAACTGAGCACTTCTTACACACCCATTACCATGTTAGGGACTTAAGGACACCCTAAGGACCCTAAGAAGCCTTGAATACATTGCCGGGTATCATCCAATAACTTCTATAAACAAAAGCTTTCTAAAGTGGGCAACAGGGACAATCCTGGAAATGAAAAGACATGGATAATATGTGGCAAGGATGGTTAATGGCAGAGGAAATATTGTTCCATTCACTCCGCATTAGTGAAGATGCTTCTGGTAACTAAAGCAAGGGTTTTTACCACATCTAGTTAAATCAGTCCTTCCAAAACTAAAGTCCGTAGATCAGTGTTGATCTGTGCACTACTTACCAACCTTCCAGGAGTACAAAAATTGTTAATGACCAGTTGACATTGCCTCAACAATGAAATGTGTAATTAGCATTGACAAATGTTTGGGGTTTATGTTTGTGTGGGAATATTTTCTGGCTTGTGTGGGAGTATAATCCAAAAAGAAAATGCAAGGACAGAAAAATACTCTGAAGTAGTTACACAAATTAAGGCGTTTACACCAGAAGGTAAATGACACACTGCTTCTGTCAATGAAAAACAGTACCTTACTAAGAAAAAATTAAAAGGGACAACATCGTACTTAGTAATTGAGCAAAAGATGGGAATCCTGTAAATCACATAGTATGTATCAAACGAAAGATTCTCTTCATCATACGATTATCTGGAAGATGACTGTCAACACCAATATTGCCTACTCACCTCAGGTTTATCACGGGGCATGTTCTGCTGTAAATGTTTCAAGTATGAAATACATGCCTAGTTTTTCTGAACGGTAATAACTTGTTGGGTGCCCAACTCATAAAGATGAAAATTCAACACCTACATTTGTTGGTCATACATTTTCGGTACTTTTAATTGTCTTAGTATGTCTATACAATTACAGAATAATTTCCATGGTAGATAAGGACTAAAGAGGAAAAAATAACAAGTAAGAAGTATGAGAGGACAGTTTCTACTGATGGATGATTTTTACGTTGTTGCTATAGATCTTGTTACACCAATCAAGTAGGTGATTATTCTGACACTTTATATCTGCAGAAGGTTTTAAAACAAAGTGTTTTTTTAAGTTTATTTATTTTTGACAAAGACAGAGGGCGAGCATGAGCTGGGGAGGTGCAGAGAGAGAGAGAGGGAGACACAGAATCTGAAGCAGGCTCCAGGCTGTCAGCACAGAGCCTGACACGGGGCTTGAACTCATGAACTGCGAGATCATGACCTGGGCTGAAGTCGGACGCTTAATGGACTGAGCCACCCAGGCGCCCCTCCAGAAGGTTTTAATACACTTTACATTTTTGACAAAGAATTATCAATTTTATTTTCCATCCCAAAAAACCTACACATAGGAAATTCACAGATCTGGAATCAACTTCTTAAATCAAAAGTCAATTTAAACTGAACTATATTCTTATAGGGTAGGTTGTTGGGATGGCTATTGATGAAGTATTGAAAGTGATTTTTGAAAATTATAGATCACTTGTTTCATTTTGGATAAAAGTTAAAAAGGATATTCTGAACTTGCTCAAATTGCTTTACATTTCTTCTTCTATTCCTATCAACATAGTTGTAGGACACTGCTCTTCCATTGACTATCATTAAAATTTGGATACAACACAGGACATTATCCCTTGTAAGTACCAAGTTTGTCAAAGCCGTCTAGCTTCTTTTGCAAGACGTGCATCCATCACAATAAATAACTAAGAAACCCAAGTGTGCACAAAGGTGTTGACAAGGAGAAATCCTTATTTCCTTCATAACTGTTTTAGCTATGATTGCACAGTTAGGTAATAGTGATTTTCTGTATTAATCCCCAAAGCATCATTTTTAGTATACAACACAAATATCTGCATTATCTTTTCTCCTGTTATGTTTGTCCTGAGCATATTTATTGGAAATTTTAGATCTACTGAATCAAGTAATAGACTAAATAGGAGATCTTTAGTTTTTTATTTCATACTTCTGGTAATCAATTTTTAGTGTGTCCACAAAAGTACTGTTCCAGGAGTGATTGGAGGGAAAAAAGTTGTTCATCACTTCCAAGAGTTACAAAGCACTTGTTTATTTAGACCATCCATTTCCACACCCACATACTTCTCTGCTTCATGTACCTAAGAACATGTAAGGTTGTCAGAAGCAAAAAGAAAAAAGAGCTGGATTATCATTTCCTTGTATGATGTACATAAGATTAAGGTATCACATATTTGGCTGTGTTCTTTTTTGAGATACTGATTCTTATTTTGTCTTTTGCTTTTCACCTTCTTTTTCTATTCCAAGCAGAGAATGGAGTCCTTAGCATTTACTTATTTCTGATACTTTTGCTGGGCATAAAACAAAATTTATTTTCAGTCAAGTTTCATTTTGGTAAAAAATTAAACTCAAAATTACTAGGCCAGATGTCTTCCATCACAGAAAAGAGAGAGAGGGTACCTTTAAGTGGAGTAAAAAGCAAACCCCATTAAGCAATGAAGGTTAGAGGAACAGAATTGAAGATATAGCCAAAAAATCAAAAAACCATACTAACAACAACAAAAAGAACCCTAAAATGTAACACCCTAACTAGGCAAAAATTACATTATCAGCCCACTTCATTATATTGTCTATTCACAGGTAGAGGACGGTTGGCTGGCAGATAAATAGATATGTTGGAAGAGGCCAAGATATTAGTTTGACTTTTCCTCAAGATCTAAAAGGGCTAAGTATCTGCCATTTTAGATGACTCAACATATTAATTTTAAGCATCGATTAATACAGAACAGTAATCTTTTCTTTCAACATGCATAGCTGGTATCCCAGGATTTATTTACACTGTAGTAAAGACGATTCTGGTGCTGTGTGGACCTGTGGTATTCTATTTGACATTGTGTGTGTGTGTGCGCGTGTGCGCACACACACATGCGCCAGCGACGGAGGGTAGGAACACAGAAATTAAGACGCGCGCGCGCGCACACACACACACTCACAGTTCAACCACAGAATAGTTTGAACTTCTAGTTTTGTATAGAAACACACACACCTGGGTTGAATGGGCAGTTCCCCAGAGGGGCTACAAGAGGAGTGACCATTTTTCATGAAATGTTCTTCCCCAAGTTATCATTTCCCCAATCTGTAATGTTCTTCCAACTCCACAATGAATACACCAGCCACATCGCAGGGCAGCTTTTGATCCTTGATTCCAATGCCCAATTCTCTAGTAGTATACCTATATAATGGAGTGGATTCAATTCTGAATATCTTCATTTTGAAAGGTAAAAATTGGAGCTAAGGATATAATACTTAATGAGCCCCTTTATGTGCCAGACACTGTACAGGACATTTTATATATTTGATTTCACTTAATGAGCAGATGGCAGATGGCTTAGCCATTGGAATCGTTTGATAATAAAAGCGTAGTAGAGAATTGAGGTTGGAAGTCTCAAAAAATCAAGTAATATCAAAAGCTGTAAGTTTTTCCTTCACCTCTTAAATTAATTCAATTTATGTTGTGGCACCTAACTAATATGCATATAATGACTTTGTTTTGGTCAATGTAAAGACTAATTTGCCTGAGAGATTAGTATTGATTCATGCAGAGCCATGATCAATATTGAAATATGAGGATTAGTTGTTTTTAAAATACATAACATTACTGACCATATTAGGTTAAAACTTCTGAAATATACAATACATTAGAAATAGATAATTTGAAGAGAAACCATTTTAAAGTTATAGCAACGGGAAAGATAATAATCCGTTTAGTTGCTTCAAAGACATTTTTAAACACCTCTGATCTTCCTTTGAATTTTATTCTCCAAGCTTTCTATGAGTATGGGTACCGACAGGGGTTCTAAAGGGGCTAACTGAGGAGAGAACCAGGTAAACTTAAGTCCATCTTCTCCTTCACTGTGACACTCAGTGTGAACACAACTTCCCTGTGGTCTGCATCTCTACATTTATAAGAAGAGAAATGCACTTGGGAAAAAGGAAACATGTAAATAGGAAAGAAGGTAGGATGCCATAATGAGAGCAACTCCTCAGAATACTTTTTCCCAAAATCAAAGAAGGTAATTTAAGGTAGCAAAAGATCGAGACTACCAACTCCCAGTCATAAGTTCCATAAGTGCACAGAAACTCCTGAGTGTTAGGGGTCCTAACAGAGGCCCCTCTGTGAGAGGCCAGTCAGGTAACCACAGACACCAGAAACCCACCAGGAAGTTGCCACAGTATTTGTTTTTGGAAGTCCTTTTCAGAGTGGGGGGTATGTTGCCTGAAGACTATAGTTTTCTTCATAAGGTTAAAGATTAAACATTAAACATTGTCCTCAACAAAGAATATTTCTGAATCTTTTTTCCATGCAGTTTGAACTATGGCCAATACCTCTTAAAATAAAACATCTTGTCAGTTTAAATTCTACCGCCTTTTTTTTTTTTTTTTAAGTTTCTCAAGTCAGCATGCTAAGGTTGATGAAAAGGTAAATCACAGGATAGAAGCTCAATTAATTAAGGCTTTATGTGAAAAATACTGAGAATGGTAAGATCCCTATAGCTGCTAAACAAAAAATCAGGATTTGGCTTCTTTTTAGGTTGTTTTACAGTAACTAAACCACACCCATATGTATTTACTGTCCACTTTCCGTTTGCAACACAATGAGAGGCTCTTTATGTATAGTAACGTATTTAATCCTCATCTCTACCCTAACGAAGTATGTGCTATTAGTTCTTATGCAGAAAAAACACTAAGTCGGAGACTACCTTAGGAAACCTACCCAATAGAATCCAGCAAAAAAAAATAGCAAAAGTGTGATTCAAACTCCCTCAGTTTGGCTTTGTAGCTCTTTGCCCTTAGCAGCTATGTCACACCCTATTTATTGAGTTTTCCTTCTGTTGGCTGGAGCTTGCCTAAGTTTTTCCAAGTTGTCCCTTGTTAGAAGGCAAACAAGATAAAAATAGAACCCATGGACTGAATTAAACATAAAGGAGAAGCGTGATATAATTTTAAGACCTTTTTAAAGTATCTTCTGGCATAAATCAGTAATTTTCCAAAAGTAGAATTATCTAGGCCAGCCTCCCCAAAACCCAATGAAGTTTTTCAGAACCACACTCTCAATGTCCATAAGGTTAGTAGCAAATAGATATTATTAGACACAGCTAATTAAAGAATAGTTAAAATGTATTCATTTTTATGTAAATAATTCAACAAAAACTGGCAATTCAGAGTTGTGAACCAGATGAATACAAACTATGCATCTTTGATTAAGATTTGCATAACTCTGTTTGTAATGAGTCAATTTTGGAAGTGCTTTCTGCAGAAGAGTAACTCGGGGAGAAAACAGTGCATAAAAGAGAGCAAATACCCACTATGATGCTCAAGTTGGAGAAAAGTAGGTCATGCTTTCATACTAAGCAATCTAACAGTATAGAAATCTAAAAAGCTGTTTATGTACATAATTTATAAGCTAATTTCTTCTGCCACTTTTTCAGAAAGAGCTTTAACAGGGAGTGAAAGAGCTCTCAGGTTCTTGTCTTTTTTTAAACCCCAGTATTCATTCCTCTCATTGGTGAGGTATTTAAAGTTCTTAAGCATATACTATTTGCATTTGATTTATATCTCTGTCAGAGACATGTATCTTGTGTTCTCTTGGTATTTTCATTGGTCTAGTAGTTTTATTTACTTGCCACATATTTCATTAGTTAATTTGATGGTATCTAGGTGAAAACAGGAAAGAACACACTGCAGGGTCTGGGAATGTCACTCCTTGAGTGATAGTTTGGCTTAAATAAGACAGAAAATTTCTTGATCAATGTCTTTAAATTTGAATAAAAAATATGTTGAGTTGTTTCTGCTACAAGATGTTAAGCTGGGCTTTCAAAGTGAAGTTCTATACAAGGATTTATTATGAGGACCAAGATCAGTGAAAGGACTCCTAAATCCCTCAGTCACACTGGATAAAAGTTTAGAGTACTTTTCAAGAATGGAGGGATGGGAAGCACCATGTCCCAACTCTAAGTCAATGAAGTGGAGCTGGAGTAAGGAAGGAGATCCATTTGACAGGTGTTTAACCTCAAAAATGCAAGATAAACACCTGGTTATCTTTTTAATGAAAGAACAAAGGAGACATAATCCACTAGGGATCAACTAGTAATCAGTTTTAGGGAACAAGAATGTGTCAAGATATCCCACAGACCAAATGCAAGCCACATAAATGAAGGCACAGGTATGGGGTCATCTAACTTTCCTTCCATCAAAGCCTGTGGAAGAGGTGTAAAGATCTCAGCAACAGAACCAGCACAGCCAGCATGAAGTTTCATCAAGAGAACTGTTAAGTACGCCGGTCTGGAAAAGCCACATATTTTAGGATTCCAACTATGTAATATCTTGGGAAAAGAAAAGAAAATATGAAAACAAAAGTATCAGTGATTTCCAGGGATTAGGGAATAGGCAGGGATGAACAAGTAGATCACAAGGAATTTTGAGGTCAGGCAAAAGATTCTGCATCATATGGTAATCGCCAATATATGACATTATCTATTTGTCAAACCCACAGAAGAAACAACAGAGTTAACCCTAAAACTGTGAGATTTCGTTCACATACCAACATTCTTTCAACAATTGTAGCAAATGTCATACAAATGCAAGTTGTGAATAGGGAAAACTACATGTAGATGCTAGAAGAGAATTTATGGCAATCTCTCTGTCCATCTACTTAATTCTTCTGAAAAACTGAACTGCTCATATAATAAAGTCTATTAGTTTCTTTAAAGGTATCTTGAAAAGAAGACAGCTAAAAGTTTAAGAAACCAATCACAAAAGAGTGGGAGAGGGAGGAGAATGAGGGAAGAAAAAAGGAATGAATAATGTTTGAAGGTAGGAGAGTGAAAATATTTGGAACATGATCATGGTGCACCCAGAGATGAATCCTTTCAGCAATGAGATAATCCATCTTGCTATTGGCAAAAATTCCAAGATTAGAGGTTAAGAAGCTGCCATGCGTGTTACTCTTGACAGTTAAGTCACAATCTGTCCTTAAGGATACTTTTGTCAACTTATTTTTCTTAAGTTTACTTATTTTGAGGAGGGGGAGGGGCAGAGAGAGGAAGAGAGAATGCCAAGCAGACTCTGCATCACCAGCAGAGAGTCAGAAGCTGGGCTTGATCCCACAAACTGTGAAATCCTGACCTAAGCTGACATCAAGAGTTGGATGCTTAACTGACTGAGACACCCAGGTGCCTCAAGGACACTTTCTCTATGCTTCTAGCTACCAATATTTGTAGGGATCTTCAATTATCCTAATATTCCTTCCCCAAATCCACGAATTTACAAAGTAGGATAGAAAAACTAAACACCACTATCAAATATCTAAGGGAATAATGGATGACCTCTAAACCTATTACCACTCAAATCTCCGCCTTGAATGTTAGTCCCTCATGTTCATCATTCAACTTCTCTGATGTTCAGTCCCTCAAGGAGTGTCAGCTGCAATGGTGACAACATGGTGCAAATAAAATTTAAATCAACTACAAAGTAAAACAGAAAATATGGCAAATTACTCAAAGCGATTTTGGAAAACAGGATTAGATGGAAAGTCAGACAAACAAGGATGCACTAGAGTTAAATTAGAAACTAAAGAACCACCCATCAAGCTAAGCTTCAGAGAAGAACAATGTAAAAAGCAAAGCATCAAGATTTTTATCAAAATGGATAATACCTGTTTTATGTTTTTTTAGTGTTTATTTTTGAGAGAGACAGAGACAGAATATGAGTAGGTGAGGGACAGAGAGGGAGACAGAGTCAGAAGCAGGCTCCAGGCTCCAAGCTGCCAGCACAGAGCCCACGTGAGGCTTGAACTCACGAGCTGTGAGATCATGACCTGAGCTGAAGTCAGAACCTCAACCGACTGAGCCACCCAGGCGCCCCTTGTCTTTTTTTTTTTTTTTTTTTTAAGGGATTCACATATTGACTGAGCTACAGTACTCCAAGTGAAAGGATGAGGTCACACGGTCTTATTTTGTTTGGCAAAACCATGGTAAGAAAATACCTCAACTACTGTAAATAAAAAAATAAGTACCTGCATAAATTTTTATTTTTTTCAGACAATGTCCTACTAAGATCTGCTCCCCACCCCCCTTTACATACTATGACATTTTGATTCTCATTATCAAGTTTATTTATTTTGAGAGAGTGTGTGAGAGCAGTAGTGAAAGCAGGAAAAGAAGCAGGGAGAGGGGGGGAAAGATAATCCCAAGCAGGCTCTGCGCTGTCAGCACAGAGCCTGATGTGGGGCTCAGTTATACCAACTGTGAGATCATGAACCGAGCTGAAATCAAGAGTTGGACATTTAACCACCTGAGCCTTCCAGCCTCCCCAACTCTTATTTTTAAAAGATTTAATTGTAGTGGACTTTTTATGATACAAGTGGCTTTTGACAAGATTACTACAAGCACTCCCATACTTGTTAACACTTGCCCTATTCACAAACTGCTAAGATGGAGAAAAGAACATGTCAAGTATCTTGCATTGGTTCTGCCCTACCTTCAAGTCTCTGACCTCCTAGTTAGTCGATGTTGTTCCCTCCCAAACAGCTCGCAGTTTGACTAGTCTAAGCCTACAGATAGTCACTTGGGTTTCTCATTCTACATGATACTCACAACTATCTTTGAAATATTAATAGTTACACACACTGACCAAAATTTGGACACATCCCTGAAGTATTTGAGAATTCAGTATCCTACAGCATGGATCCACACTAGAGTTCCATTATATTTACTTAACAAGTCATTTCTCTATAATATTTTAACATAAAAATTTCATACTGATTGCCTCCCATCTTTATTTCTAACACTGTGTTTGTCACTATTATGGGCACTGAAATGAACATAGGAGAAGTAGAATATGGTATCCATGCCTAAGGGTGGTACATTCTGGTTGAAGTTCCATTTCCCATGATTTACACTTATAAAAAAGTAATCATAGTTAATCATAATTTAAATTCTTTAGTTATTTACAATTTAGTAAAAGGAGTGAGACCTACAGCAGAATAATCTAAAGGACAATCAAAAAATGTACAGGACTGATGTGACCCTTTATAGATGTTTAAAATAAGAAAATATGTGTTCATCAACAGATGAATGGATCAATAAGGTGTAGCATATATACAATATGATATTATCAAGCCATTAGAAAGAAGGAAATCTTGCTGTTTGCAATGACATAGATGGACCTGAAAGGCATTATGGTAAGTAAATTAAGTCAGATGCAGAAAGGCAAATACTGCATGGTACCCCTTATATGCGAAATCTAAAAAAGTCTAACTTAAAGAAAGTAGAAAAAAAAAATGGTTGCCGGGGCTGAGGAGTGGGGGAAATAGGAGTTGGTTAAAGGATACAATCTGTCAGCTATCAGATATCCAGGATCTGAGGATCGTGCATAGAATGATGCCTACAGCTGGTAACACTGTATTGTACAACTGAAATTTGCTAAGAGACAACTTAAATGATCCGCCATGCACACCAAGATGAATATGTGAAGTCATAGGTGTGTTAATTAACTAGATGCACGGAATCCTTTCATAATGTGTATTTTATATACATAATCATGATGTACACTTTTCATATCACATAATTTTAGGTCAATTTTATCACAATAAAACCAAAGAAGAGGAAGGGAAGAAAAAGACTCATGTGCTCAACCATTTGAAAAGCAAAAAAAAAAAAAAAAAAAAAAAAAAAAAAAAAAAAAAAAATTCATAATTTATAAAACAAAGAGGTACATAAATATACACACACACAACAAAATAGCAAGAATAGAGAATGTTCTAAAAAAAATTTTTTTTAAATACAAAGGTAACAGTAAATGTTGATAGTTTATAAGAGCAATGATGTGAAGGCCTGACATGAATACTATGTCATTAGGAAACAAGGGATACAAAGAAACAGGAGAATATATGCTAAGTCCAGAGTTTTCATTACATTACTTCTTTGCTAAATTCTTACTTTAAAAAGATGCCATTAAAAAGAATCTGTTTTTCAAATTTGCAATATGTGACTCTGTTCAAATAAGTACGGTTAATGTCTTTCTGTCCCTCCAAGAGTTAACTTATTACTGTCTCTTCCATAGTTTCAAGCCTAAGGCCTTTTTGAATCTTAACTATTAAATTATGTAATTTTATAGAGCATTCTTTTTCAAGAAATAAATATCTTGTATACCATTCTCAGCTCTATTTAATCTCAGACTTTAAATTTTCTATCTTGCCCCTCTGTCCTCAATGACAGAAACCTTTATCTCTGTGTTCTCTCATCTATACAATTCCCAGCTTGCAGATACCCATCTACCAGGAGAAGATTATTTTTCTCATTCCTACTCCCTGACCTTCCAACATGTAGTGCCAACAGAGGAAAAAAAGAAAGATGACTTTAGGCCATATTTATTATGAGAATATTAATTTTTCTTATTGGTTTTCTCCATTTCCTACCGCCTCACACCTTTCAAGAATAAAAAATATACCTCTTCTGCCTAAGCTTTTATACTTTCTCAGTAAAATGTGGTTTAAAATGCACATATAATAACTTAGGTTTTATCTCTCCAGATATTTGCAGTTATAAACATCTATTGCTGTTTTAGCAAGATGATGCCTTAGAAAAGGTCTCTAAAGGATTTTGTATTCTTACGAGATCATAATATTTTACAAAGCCTTTAACATTTATATTTTAACTTAAAGGAGTTTCAGGATTATTGTCATGTGTCACAACAGTTAAAAGTAGGTTAAGTACTATTTTCAAACAACACCTATTCTCAAAAATACTTGATTTTACAATACACTCTGTCTGAAAAGGTTCTTGGGCAACATTACTTATGCCTAAAATATTTGTGATTATTCAAAATATTCCATAGATGTTACATTTTTCATAACTTAACACACACACTGGATATTCCAGAGATGTTGAGTGACTTTGCATGAGCCTCTAACCCTGCAGCTGTCCCCAGTCACGTGGACGAAAGCCTTAATTGCTTATTCAGAATTCTTCATTTCTAGCTCACAAACACATTTCCTTCCATTTTATGTGAATCTATTATCTAATATTCTGAAGAACTCTCATAAAATGTGGACTTGCACATTGGGAGGATATCTCTTTTATATTTTGGCATCCTTTTATTGAAAACCAAAACTTTCTGGGTTGGAGTTTGATTTGGGGGCTTATTTGCTAAGGTCAACTTGCAAGGCACAGGTCTGAAATAACCGTGACCTTTTGTTTTTCCCATATCAACAGATCCTCTCAAGTCTCAACATTTGTAAAAACTGCCACTGGGGAACTCACAAATTGCTTCAGTCTATGATAAGACAGAACTCCTCTTTCTGTTTAGGTCTTGGCAGGACAAAATGTAGTTAAGCCCATCTGGAAGTGTTATTTCTGAGGTTGAGTTTGCATAACCAGAGCACAATTAAAGACTAAAGAAGCTTCTTGTGATTTTTGAGCTGATTAAGAAATAAGACTGTTCTGCAGGAAAATTCAAAAGTCTGTAATTGACACTTAGGGAACAGACAGATCATTTGACATTAGGGTTATTACTGCAATTATCAAAAACTATTTCCTGTGTGCAATACAGTCTAATTTTACACTTCAACATAAGAAAATTTTTGCAGTTTCCAAATTAAAATGAAGATAGCTGTTTTGCAGTTGCTACCTTCATTGGAAAAAAAAAAAATCTTCATATATAAAAATGCTTTACTGGTCCACTACTTGAGAGGTTCTTAGAGAATCTTCATTTGGAAGAAGTTATTGCGGTTTTTCCCTTTAGCTCCCTTATAAACAAAGGCAAGTATTTGACAGTGTTGGTAAAGGCTCCATGTAAAACAACTGCTATTCCATTTGTCTTGTTACCACTTTTCCAGCTCCTATTTTAATTATTTGAACTATGAGAATCCTATGAATACATTTATATGAATTATGGGCAGTAATAACCTGCCAACTAGTTTAAAGAGGGAGTCCTCGCTAAGTAATTTGTGTAAAATATTACAGCTACTAAGCAACAAAGGGAGGACTCCTACCTGATCTTCAGTCAATAGTCTTAACCACTACACTGTCAGTTTCCGGCATGTAATTTTTAGTGTCCTTTGGAGAAAAAAAAAATTTTTTGACTATCATGTTCTGGTTCACAGCTTCGTCATCATTATTCATCAAATAAGTTTGGGAACAAGTAACCTAATACACACAATGACAGATGTTCATGTCCTGTGTTGGTCCCCGATTAACACTTGTACACACTGTGTTTGAGCACCTACTTACAAGAGCCCACTCAACTTCACCTAACAAGATGGCTCAATGGGGTAAAGAACAAACCTGTAAATGCCTCTTATCATCTTCTATCAAAATATTACTTCTCTCTCCCTCATACATACACACACTTCTATATATGCTATTTATGTACCCACATATGCATAATTTATTCTTAGAAAAGTTAGATTCCTATCCAGAGAATTTATGGAAGAAACCAGAGAGAGCAAGAGGTGAAAACTTAGCACAGGAGAACTAGAAAACATCTAGGGCCTGACAGAAGGGGGTAGAGGGTGGGTGAAGAACCTACCTTGTAATTAACATTTGTTGATAATTATTTTGTGCTAGGCAATATTCTAAGTGCTTTATATGTGTTAAGTCATTCAATCCTTATAGCAATGCTTTAAAAAATGTGTGAATACCATGGCACTTTACAAAGAAAGAAACTGAGCCTCAAAGAAGATATGCTGAAAATCACAAGGCTGAAAAATGAAACCAAGGTTTGCATGCAGTCTATCCAGTTCCAGAGTCCACATTTTCCACCATTAATGGCCTACTGTTTGTCTTTAAGAGTGCAACATCCTCCCAATATGCGACATATAATTTTCTAGTGTGTGATTGAAGACTGTATCATGTTGGTAACTGATTTATGCTAGCAAGAACCCGGTCACTTTGTGATAAACCAATAATGATCACAAGTTAATGACTCTGCAAGTTTAAAAGAACCAAATTTAACTCTGGATTCTTCAACTATTACTAGAAGATTACCCAGTTCACTCAGGCCTTAAAGATAGTTAAGACAGTTTAGCCACAATGTTTAAAATATTTACACATATTTCAGACTCTTAATATCAGATTCTGATCATCTAATTAAGTACTTAAGTCCCACAATTTCAGTCTGATGGTTTAATGCACACACTGAAAGACACCTAGGGACAAAATAATAAATGGGAGAAGTTTATTTCATGATGCATTTTACAGCCAATCTCAGGAGCTAGCATGGATGAACCACCATCTACCCTTTACTTAATGACCTAAATCTTCCCTCAAATACTCCTGATGATTTTAACATCACTATACATTAAACAGATGAAAATTCCTATGAAACTACCGAATGTGTTTTCTATTTGTCTGTAACAGCAGCATTGTTACTTACCTACTTTCCTATCAAGTCTGTCACATGGTTGGTTAAATTAAGAACATTTTTTGCCCAATACAACAAGTGGTTTAGTTTAAATCATGGAGATTGAAAAAAATTTTAAAGGAGTTGAAGAGTGGATGAATACCTGCAAAATTTCTAAACCTTATAAAAATTTCCAATAACTTCTAAGGAAAACAGAATGGTTATTTTATTCAGTGTTTGCTATCAAAATGTGTTCATTTGCATCACACAAGCATTAACACAATCATTTGTGGTATAAAACAGAAGGCTCCATTTTAAGTTAACAAATTTATTATTTTCTATAATTTTAGATTAAATATAGCCTAATTAGAGTTTAAGTATTTTTTAAATACTATATTTTAATTCAACCACAATCTGTTTGACTCCTTCCAAATGGGTTGCCAATTTTGCCATTACCATTTATTAAACACTTCATTTCTATCTATAAAAAAGCTCACAAACAAGTTGGACTTTTTGTTAGCAAATGAATTTGTATGCATATATAGTACTATACAGATTATGGATGAATAGATCATTTTTAGTATATAATACAGTAAACTATCAAACTACATAAGAAATACGATAGACCATGGAATAAATTTAACCAACACCAGATAAGTCAAAACTACTTGTATTTACAGAATCTGAATATTCAAGTACATATAGCAGCATATAATAAAATCCTTAGTATGTCAAATCCAGAAATTAAAGTTATAAAATGAATCCTATTAACAATCATTTTAAAAAGAATGATGGTTCAAATTCCTTAAAAGTTTTTATTCTACTCAACAAAAGCTTGAATCCAGACAATGTTGAAAAAACCTGAGAATTAAAATAGATTCTGCCAAGTTCTACCAAAGAAGGAAAAAACTATTAATAAATACTACCACTTGTTTTTCCCCAGATAACTTTTAAATGTTCCCTCACCTTTCTGAACCAGTTTTAAAGCTCTAAATCAACTAATTTACATAAAGGATTTAAAAATATCATTTCCTATTGCCTTAGTAAGACCTATATTAAGCTATTCTACAAACCACTTGTGTAAAATTGTAAATAAACTTTCAAAATGATTTCAAGCCAAGCCTTTCCCCAGAATCAGTAAAGCATATAAATCCTTCTCCTACCATGTGTCAGATCCTATGAATGGACATTTTGAAACTTCTCCAATTTGATTTCATGTGAAGGGGAAACAGTCGCCTCCTTTATAAAGCCTCCCCATCCATTCCTCCATGCAAAAGGGTTGGAAGCTTGGGGAATGTGGCCCAAACAAGCCTTCTCCACAGGTCTCAATGTTTTCATCAAACCTCTAGCTACTCCTAACAGTTTTCTAGCAGCTGATAAGCTCAGAATTTGAAAACGTGATTTCACTTTATTTCCAAGCCTCATTGCGGGGCATAGATCTGACTTGGAATGTGCCCAACACCTTGGTACATTTTTGTGTTCCTTGGTTGAAATTTTCTAATTTAACATCATATTATCGTGTCTTAGAAAGCAGTAAAAGAGAAAAGGGCATTTTTTTCCAACTGTAGCCTTGGAAATAGTTGAAGAATAGGTTAACAGAACTGATTTGTGAAGACTATCCATTCAATCTAACCAATGCCAAATAATACCTCATCAAGGGCTGAGAACTCTTTACTCAAATTTTTAATATCAACAAGAGAAAAGGTATAGCAAAACCCCAATCCTTCAAAACCTCATGGATATATATGATACAATTAGAATACTTTACTTACCTTAAATATATTTACATGGATACATTATAGCAATCCATACAAATAAAATGTAAGATCATCTCTAATCATAGCCTACCAATGATATGTATTAAGTACTCAACAAAATAAAAATTCACAGAAACTAATGATTCAAGGTAAATCTCAGTGCAATCAAGGAAAACAGGGCACATCTTAAGAATGAGAAGTTGCTCAGGTGAGCCTAACTTAAATGAAGGTGCTCATCCAGGCCGGGAGGCACAAGTGAACCAAATTCAAGTTTAATGGCTTAGCTCCAAAGTTATTTTCCTACAGCCCCGTAAGACTGAAACTATTCATTCTTAAAGGTCTAACCCAGCACACTCACAGTGACCTTAACATGTGTGATGTGCTATACTCACACATTTTATTTAGACAAAAGTATTTCAAGGGAGTAACATGTCCTTTACAACTCAAAGGAAAACATTTACCATGCCACCCAGCTTAAAACCTAGGTTTTACTACTTAGGTGCTGCAGAAGAAAAAAAAATAGGACTAAGGGGAAAAGTTTGTCAGAAAAAAAAACAAATATCCAGTAGTTTATGAAGGTAAGCAATAACTTACCCAGCTTCCAGTGCAGAAAGATTCAAGGATTCCCTGATGAAGGAATGAAGATCCTGATCAGAATCACCAGAAAAATACCCTACCCCACCTCCACCTGCTCTAACAAAAGTTGTTGAGGTGAGGAAGCTGATTATGCACGTATAATGTGAAAAATGTGAGATATGTGGCACATACAATGTATTACATACAGCATATACAAAATAGTACCACTAATCAATCCAATGATTGTCTTTTAATTTTAAGATTAACCTAACTAGCCTCACACTGTTAAGTGATTTGTTTTAGACACAAAGTTAGCAACCTCCAGCAAAATCTTCAGATTCCTTTCACTGTCATGTATCTAACTGAAATTGTATCAAAAGAGCTTATAGGCTTGGCGATTAAATTGGTTTTATATTCCGAAGATGTTTCTTTCCCCACTCCCACCCCAAATTCGTCTTCCAAATAGGTGACATTCACATAACTGTTCGAAAGTATTTTTCAGGGAGATGTGCACAATAAAAATTGGTGCTAATCTTAACTTTCTTTTTATATGAAAATCAACATTTCTAGATGAAGAAAGAGATAATGGGTATTTGTTTTCAAGTTTTTGAAAGGACTTATCCTGCCATACGGTTAACCAGCCCTGCTTCAGGTGAACACAACTATTCCATTAATTTGGTCTGTTATCCAGTGAGAACTCTCGAAATTTTACTCTTAACATGAACTTTGTTTTCCACCGAATCTAAATTCAGGTCATATTTGTTCAAGGGAATAAAAGAAGACTTTTGGAACCATGAAAAATATTAGAATGATAAAACTGTCTCATAAACAAGCTAATTTTAATTATTTACTGTTTCCACCGGGTCAAATCTCTCTTCTATTCCCACAGCCTACTCCACTCTCCTCCCAAAATGATGGATGGGGGAACCAGGATCCGTTTGGGAACATTCAGTTTTGAGGATGTCTAAGCAAATGAAACTTAGAAACAACAGTGTTGATGGAAGTTCTCAGCCAAAAAACCTAGACACACAGCTGAGGTCCTGTCGGGTGCAGGGGTAAGGGAGGGACCCAGAGGGGGCTCACCCTGGGCCCACAGCACACTTTGGGTTCTCCAAGATGCAACCCCCACTCCACCCCAGGAAAGGATGTGTGGACCAGAGCTACTCACTCAGTGGTGATGCAGAAAGTGCAGGTCGTTGGGGCCCAGCAGGGCAGAGACTTACTGGGGCGCAGCCTAGTTTGCTGAGTCGGGCCGACTCCATGCTCAGAACCTAACCTCCCTAAGGAGGCACCTGCTGGTTGCTCTTCCTGCCTCGGACTCCACACCCATGCACCCCGCCCACCCACTAAAACCCCACCCCACGCCTGCGCCGCCCTGGATGTTGCTCCAGACTCAATTCAGCTGCGGCAGGCATTGCAGGACCATACAACCAGTTTCTACATTTTTCCTCTGAAGGAGGACCCATGGTGCAACCAGGCCCCAGCAGTGCCTTTCCTGCGCATGTTCGTTGGAGTCTTGAGACTCACCCCCCCCCCCCACCCCGTTGAAGGCTCTGACAATGGCCAGTGGCCAGGCTGAAACCCAAACCCTGTGTTCCAGCACTCTCACAGGTCCTAGGACCAGGGCCTGTTATAGAGCCTAAGGTTGAGAGACTGGCACATGCCTTCCCATTCAGAATGAATCCTAAATCCAAACATTCTATATTCTCTCCAAGTCCTTTCCACTGTGACACCCTCGCCTCACCCCATGCCCCCTCAAAATAAACTGCACAAAACAACCAAAAAGGACACACTGCATGTATCCTTATTCCCTTCCCATGCTTACCTTTTTGGATTTTGTGTTCTCTAACTTGAAAGTATCAGAAGTGAAACTAATGTAAACGCCACTGAACTGCAGTGCTGAACGCTGAAACCATGGCTTAAAAGAAAAAAAACAAACAAACAAAAAACCCAACACCAAAAACAAAACAAAACTTATTTCAATCTGACTCTATGAAATTTCTCCTTTTCCATCCACAAACCTCAATGAATAGACTCTTTTCAAGTAATCACAAAACTTGATTACCAATTGAATCTAAAGCAGGGTTTCTCCATCTTACCACTGCTGACATTTGGGGCAGGAGAATTCTTTACTGTGGGGGCTGTCCTGTGCATTGTAGAATGTTCAGCAGCATCTTTGGCCTCTACTGACCAGATACCAGCCGTATCCCTTCAGTTGACAATGAGAAAGGTCTCCAGAGATTGCCAAAGGTTCCTTTGGAGCAAAACCATTTCCTCTTTCCCTTAAAGAATCATCAATCTACACCATCCAAGTACTGAATTTTAAAAGTAGTTTAGAGAATTCTACTTCTCTGCCTTATAAGTTATTCCTGGTATGCATTATGTGGTAAGGAGACAACACTGAAAGTTTTCCCGGGGTTATCATATACTTTACCTATATTAGGGAATGCAAATGGAGGGCATGGCAATTTCTTTACTGGCATTTTATGTTCTGTTTCTTTTCCCTAATATATTAAAAATAGACTGCGGGGAAAAAATAAGATTGATTGCCCTGGTGGATGGGAAATGGATGAATACAGTAATCAAGGGCATTGTAGATCACCCGAAATGTAAATACATGAAAAATTTACAGATTAAATTTGATCAAAATGGACAAGAAATGAAACATACTGTGTTAGACAAGGTTTCGGACCTTATTTCATTTACAAAATCAACGTCATGAAAAGATGTTAGATATTGAATTAAAATACATGTAACTTATTTTTTGATAGACAGTCTAATGCCAGTCCTTAGTTTGCTGATCATAGAAAAACTGTCCTAAAACACTTACGCTAAATGTATTAACATAATTTCTAAGAGATTAATTCTATCTGTAGAAATGAAAACTTGTTCATGTGAAACAGTTAACTAAACTAAAAGGCATCCGATGAAGATTACGGAATTATCACCATTAACTGAAGTCTGTTTAGAGCTCCAGTGTAGGATTCTGGTTGTGACTTTTTTCTAGGGACATCTCACAAAAACACACATGCTCCTCCCAGTGACTTCACTTTACTATCACAAATTCTTCATGTTTTGTTCTGTTTTGCTTTGTTGCACTTTTAAATTTTCAAAAACACCTTCCTATCTGTTATGTCCCTTATTACTCATAAGTATCTGAAGTGAGGAAGAATTCATCTTCCATCTTAGGAGAAACAAGCTTCCTGAACAACAGTCAGTAAACAAGAGTAAGGAGTCTTGGGTCTTTTTTGGGTCTTATATTCTTGCCACTCTTCCAAATTAACCTTTATAATTGGTATGCCTTTCTCCACTTCACTGACCTGGATCATACTTGCCGACTGTTCATGAACTCTACAAAATAAACAGGCTCAGGGCGCCTGGGTGGCTCAGTCGGTTAAGCAGCTGACTTCGGCTCAGGTCATGATCTCATGGTCCATGAGTTTGAGCCCTGCGTGGGGCTCTGTGCTGACAGCTCAGAGCCTGGAGCCTGTTTCAGATTCTGTGTCTCCCTCTCTCTGACCCTCCCCTGTTCATGCTCTGTCTCTCCCTGTCTCAAAAATAAGTAAAACATTTAAAAAATAATAAAAATAAAATAAACAGGCTCAACACACTTCATGAAAGCAAGCAAGCAAGAGAAAGAAAGAAAAACACTCTCTATTCTTTATTTAGACTTCAAGACCAGAAACTGATAAATCTGAACTCAAGTTTCAGGCTACGGCTAATTTCACTTTGTGATGTTGGGTACCACTAGAGTCTCAGTTGTTTCCTAACAACCCACAGTTTGAGGATCAATAAGAAGATATATGGAAAGTCTCTACTGTTGATGGATTTAAAAGCTACCTTATCAAGTGTACCCCAAATAATCTTAAGAACATAGAAAATTTCACTCTGTTAATTAGGGATCTGTGAGATTTAAAAAAAAATTTTTTTAACCTTTATTTATTTTTTGAGAGACACAGAGAATGCGAGCAGGGGAGGGGCAGAGAAAGAAGGAGACACAGAATCCGAAGCAGGCTCCAGGTTCTGAGCTGTCAGCACAGAGCCTGACACAGGGCTCAAACCCACGAACCGTGAGATCATGACCTGAATTGAAGTCAGATGCTTAACTGACTAAGCCACCCAGGGGCCCACGGGATCTGTGAGATTTTTAAAAATAGTTATTTCAATATACCTTTATGGAAGCAGATGGTTTGCAAAAGTAGACAGATGAATGAATAAACAAAGAGAACCTATTTGTAAAAAGAAAGAGAGAGGGAATGGGAAATATTTGGTTTCTCCTATTAGGAAAATCAAAAGAATTTATTGAGACCATGGACATGTGGTAGACTCTCACTTGGAAATTTTTCTGTATTTCTCTTCAGACAACAAAAGGAAATGCTAATGGGGGCATGCAATGGGGAAAAAAAATGTTTCACTTGAAATGACTAGATAGCTACTTGATAAGCTTCAGAACTCATTAAGAGAGTTAAGAAAATTAACATCTACGAATCACAGAACTTCATAGCTAGAGCAGAATTAGACATTATCTAATTTATCCCTCTCCTGAATCAAGTTTTGACCAGTTGCAGTCAGAAGGTGAAGATCATTGAGGAAGATGGTGTAAGAGTTGGAGCGAGTAAAAGCAGAGAGCCGTTTGAAAACCAAGATAGTGCAAGGCATACTATGTTTCAACACTGAATACTTGATAAAAGGTGGCTCAAAATTGAAGTTCACCTTATGAAAATGAGACTTGAGGTTTGCATATATGTGTGTTGTATGCATGTATGTGTATTTTCTAATCACCCAGGTATCTCCAGCACAGCAGATTCATGTGAGTGGAGGCCAATGACCCATGTGATGCTCATAGCCATTTCTCAACATTAATACCACCCTTCCCCATACTCCAACATATTTCGGAATATTTAATCTCAATGCTGGTTGTAAATAGATGCCACATGTAGAGCTTTAAAAATAAGACTGCCTAGGTTCCAACCTCAGAGACTTGTATGGTTAAGAACCTGGAATTAGTATAACAGCTGCCCAGGTGATCCCAATGTACTGCCAGCATTGAAAACAATAGTTTCAGGATTAGGGCCATAAGGAATAGGGAGAGTCAGGGCACCTGGGTGGTGCAGTCAGTTGAGCTTCCAGCTTTGGCTCAGGCCATGATTTCACTGTTCATGAGTTCAAGCCCCACATTAGGCTCACTGCTGTCAGTGCAGAGCCTGCTTAAGATCCTCTGTCCCCCTCTCTCAAGTTGGGGACCAACTTGCACTCTCTCAAAAATAAATAAAACATTGAAAAAAAGAATAGGGAAAGTCAAAATGTAATAACAATAAGGAGAAAGTCAAGCTACAAATATTCAATAATAGAAAATTTGGGCAAGTACCTATATACTTTCATTTATACACTTTAAATTTTAATCTTAATTTGGAAACTCCTCTCTTTTTGTTTTCATTTTTGTAAAATATCGTCCCTCTCCCTCTCCCTCCCCGTCTCTATATATGCCTAGACTTTTAACTAGCCAAATCCAAGTGTGTTCAAAAGAGAATATAATATGATCAAATATGATTGATTATTATCAATGTAGAAGTAAAGTTTAACATCAAGAAAATATATATCTTGGAGTACCTGGATGGCTCGATTGGTTGAGCACCTGACTCTTCATTTCGGCTCAGGTCATGATCCCAGGGTCATGGGATCAAGTCCCAGGTCAGGCTCTGTGCTGATCATGGAGACTGTTTGGGATTTTCTCTCTCTCTCTCTCTCTCTTTCTCTCTCTGCCCTCTCTCCTGCTCACGCATGCTTTCTCTCTCTCTAAATATATAATTCTTCTTATTGATTGATCAAAAAGAAAAAATTCAAGATTATTTCCATATATGGAGAAAAGGAATTGAGAAAGTCTATTCCTATATGTTATAAAAATTATCAGCCAACTAGGAAATTTGTCTATATCTACTAATTAAACATATGCCTATGTTATGACCCAGGAATCCTGCAATTAGCACATACCCAAGTACAATAAGTTCACATACACCAAAAGAAAAACAGCAACAGCAACAACCAAAACCCTTGTACAAGAATATCCAGAGCAGCTTTATTCATGATAGCTCCAAGTAGTCAGCTTGCAGAAGCTCACAAGGAATTCTGCAAGCTTATTGTTAAGCTGTGGGAAATTTGAAATTGGCCAGGGTGAAAGCATTAACACCAGGGGTTGAAAAATGCTGCAAATCAGAGTGTCTCCTTACTTCTTCCCACCCACCCCAGCAAGTTTACCAGCATACCATTGAATAGCTCCAAGTTGGAAGACATCCAAGGGTCCATCACCATGAAGTTAGATAAACACAAGGTGGTATATTCATAAAATGGAATAATACATGACAGTAAAAAGAAAACACTTACTGATGCAGTAACATGAATAAATCTTAGAAATATCATGTGGATGGAAGGAAGTCAAACCAAAGCAATACCCAGTAACCAATAATTATAGAATTCAGAATATCTCTACAGATACAGTGATATTGAGTATAAAGGGGCATGTAAAGATTCTAGAGGTGGTGGAAATGTTCTCCATTTTGATCTAGATGGTAGTGGCATGGTTTTATGCATATTTGTATTAATTGAGCTACATACTATATGTAAATTATACCTTCATAAATAAAGATTACTGTTTTAAAATAAGTTTGTTGAAAAGATGAAGATTACATAAAGCCAAGGCAATTTTGAGAAAGGTGACCCAAAAACCAGGTATATGTCCTATTGGTTATTAAAATATGTTGTAGGGGTGCCTGGGTGGTTCATTCGGTTAAGCCTGGGGACTCTTGATTTTGGCTCAGGCCATGATCTCATGGTTCATGAGATTGAACCCCACAAGGGGCAGAATCAAGCCTGCATGGAATTCTCTCTCCCTCTCTGCCCCTTCTCAGCTTGTGTATGCATATCCATGGTCTCTCACTCTCTCTCAAAATAAATAAACTTAAATATCATAATGGTAGTAACAAAAGCATACAGAATAAGCACAACAGAGAAATAACCCAATGGAAAGAATACAAAGCTTAGAAAGACATAAACAGAATTTTGATATATGATAAATAAGGCTATCTTATTTATAACACACAAAGCAATGAGTTATAAAGAGATTATTTAATAGATTATGGATGGAAAACTCTATATGATTACAGAGAGGAAAACAAGACTGAATCATTTAACTGATACTATAAGGAAAAAAAAACGTGGGAGAATATCTTTGTGATCTTAGCAAGGGAAAATATGTATTAAATAAAACGCTAAAGCTAAAAACCATAAGTCAAAAATTTAATGTGTTTAAATAGATCAAAAGTGAAGGTTTCTGTTGAATGACGAAGACCACAGAGAAAGGTAGGAGACAGATAGGAGCCAGAAAGAAGCTAACTGAAGTCTGCAACATTGCCAAGGGAGCAATGTCAGGAGCTGCATTCTTTCGCACAGTAGACACTAGCCATCAGTGACTAATTAAATGTAAATTAAGGGGAATTACATAAAATTCAAAATTTACTTCCTCATTGCCACCAGCCATATTCTAAGTGCACAAGAGTCATATGCGGCTAGTACTATTACATGGCACAGATATAGAACGTTTCCGTCACTGCAGAAAGTTCTATAGAACATTATTCTAGAATATAGCAGCTTCTGCAAGTAAACTGCAAATGAATAGCAAACGTGATAGAAAAATTGACTAAAAAAATTAAAAGACAAGCCACAGAAAGAGAAACCCATGTAGTTTACATGTAAATGAGTTGCTCACATTTACTAGCAATCTGAGAAATGCAAATTAAAAAGATATTATACTTCTACATCTATTGAAGTGAAAAAAATTGGATGTGGTATAACACCGTGTGTTGTCAAGGATGTAAAGAACTAAGAAACCTCTTGCACAACTGGTTGGAATATAAATTTTTCTGGTTTTACAGGGAAATTGTTGCTCAGTATATAGCCAAATGGAGTATGTATATAAATTCTGTCCCAGTGGCCCCACACGTAGAGAAATCCTCTCAGAGTTTCACAAAGGTGCTTCTAAAAGGATATTCATTGTAGTGTGTTATGTAGTTCCAGAAAGTTGAAGACATATGCATCCTAGATATCCATTCTTCTGGGAGTAGATAAGCAGAATGTAATGAATGTTCACTGTCAGATATTCTGAGCAATTAGACACAATTCATTAGATAAATTTACTAAGAGAAATATGAGTGAGAATAGAAATATTTTTGAATATATTACTAAAATTATAAAAAGTATCAAATAGAATAAAGGCTATATACAAAATATTTATGTAAATTAAAACATGTTATACAAAATAACTATATATTTTAAGATATAGTACAAATATGTGTGTACATATACATGTATGTATATGTTATACACACTCATACACACAATAAGAAGTCTATATCAGATTGAAGAAAATAGGAGTGGAGATATGACAAAAGGGGAAACAAATAAAAGAACAATCTAAAAAAAATTTTTAAAGAAATGGTGGGTCAATGGAGTAGAATAGAATGTACAAAGTCCAGAAATTCACCTACGCATATATGGGTAATTGATATTCAACAAAGATGGAAAGTCAGCTCAATGGAAAATTATAGTCTTTCAACAAATGGGCATTGCTATTCAAAAAAAAAAAGAAAGAAAGAAAGAAAGAAAGAAAGAAAGAAAGAAAGAAAGAAAGAAAGAAGAAAGAAAAGAAATAAAAAGAACCTCAACTCACACATTGTATCACATATAAAAATTAATTCAAAATAGATTATAACCCTAAATGTAAAACCTAAAAGTATAAAACATCTAGAATAAAATAATAGGAAACCTCTATGACCTTGAGTTAAGCAAAGATTTCTGAAACATAATACCAAAAGTACTATCCACACACACACAAAAAAAGATAAACTGGACTTAAATAAGGAGATTTTGCTTTCCTAAGACACTGTGTCATAAATAGAAAGACCTACTCCAGAGTGAGGGAAAATATTTTCAAAACATGTATCTGGTAAAAAAAACAAAAAAACATGCATCTAGAATATACAAAGAACTTTTAAAACTCAATAATAAGAAAATCCAGTAGAAAATGGGGAAATGGCTTAAACAGACACCTTGCCAAAGAAGGTATTCATTTGGCAAAAAAAACCATGAAAAAACACTCAATATCATTAGTCATTAGGAAATGCAAATTAAAGCCACAATGGGAAACCACTAAACATGTATCAGAATAGTGACAACTAAAAAATTGGCTGGGCTAAGTATCAGCGAGAAGATGGGACACTTGCACAAAGCTAGTGACGCTGTAAAGGGGCATATCCACTTTGCAAAACCAGTTTGATGCTCTCTTTAAAAAGTTCCCGTATGACCCAGCCATTCCACACCTATTTATACAAGAAAAATGAAATCTATGTCCACACAAAGATATATGTTATTGCTCATAACAACTTTATTTGTAACAGACAAAAACTGGAAATGACTCAAATGTCTATTAACAGATGAACTGATAAACAAATTCTGTACAGTGGCATACTACTCAGTAATAAAAGGAAGGAACTGAGGTACCTGGGTGGCTCAGTCCTTTAAGCCACCAACTCTTGATTGCGGCTCAGGTAATGATATGATGATTTGTGAGGTCCAGCCCCGCATAGGGCTCCACGCTGTTAGTGCAGAGCCTGTTGGGATTCTCTCTCCCCCCTCTCTCTCTCTCTCTGCCCCTCCCTTGCTCACTCATGCTCTCTCTCGCTCTCAAAGTAAGTAAATAATTTTTTTGTAAGAAAGGAACTACTGATACACGCTATATCATGGATAGATTTCAAAATAATTCCTCTGCATGAAAGAAGCCAGACAAAAATGAATGCACACTATATCGTTCCATTTATAGAAAACTCTAGAAACTGCCAGCTAATCTATAGCAATAGAAAATAGATCTGTGGTTGGGAGAGTAGAGACAAGGAGAGATCACAAAAAAGGCAAAAGGAAACTTTTGGGGCTGATAGAGATGCTTATTATCTTCATTGTAATGTTGGGTTTATAGATGTATTCATATGTGAGAATTCATCAAATTGTACACTTTACATAGGTGCAGTTTGTCTTACGTAAATTATGCCACAATAAAGTTGTGAAAAACAAGAGAGAGAAATAGTGGAAATAAGAGAGGAGTTTTGCATGGAGCAGTATTAATGAACAATATGTCATAAATTGCAAAAGATGAGTTTAACTTATCCACCTGCATTTCAGGTGCTCTAAATATATTTTAAATGAAAAATCATGCTTGACTGGAAGATTTGCTCAATGCTCTCAGTTACGGCTGCTCAGAGCCAGAGATAATCTATTCCACAGCCATTCAGTGCTAGCTAACCTTACTATGGTCATAGGAGAAACAACCAGCCTTTGATATATTAGCATTAAAAAACTAATCTAAAAAAAAAGAAATTGGAAGCGATCACCGGTGTCATGAACAACTAAGGTTTGGGAAAGATGTTAATAGTGTTTTAAGAACAAGATGTGTTCTTAGGCAAATTTGAATTTTGTTTGTTTATTTACTATGAACACAGTGAATGACGCTGTTAGTTAGTCTGGGCACCATAATGAGAATGTCTTCTCATTAGCTACTTCAAAGGATTTTTACAACAATAAGATGTCAACGTAGTTGGTAAAGTCCCCTTGGACTTTAAAAAAAAAAAAAGCATCTCTTATCCAGGCCTCTGTTATTTATTGAATGGTCTGTTACAAACTCATGTCTAAAAGAACCATATTGCTTTAAGGATATTCACCAAAGAATGATATTTAGACACAGGGATCCTTAATGAATGAACCACCGTATTAGAAAATTCTCCTAGTACTCTTAGGATGGGGAAGACTTTGGAAAATAGAAAATTCATGAACAAAGATGATCTATTTCCACTCTTTTCATCAAATCTGAAACTAAAATACCATGCTAAGGATAATCAAGCTTAGGAGCTAACACTGTGAAAGAAAGTAGCACCTGAATTACCCTGCACATATTGAAGCATGTTCAGATGATGCCCCTAAAGAATGAAAGGGGAAATATAGCTCAATTTATGGCAGCACTCAAAATTACTCGGTAAAGCTCTTCCGAGACCCTTTCTTTAAAAGAGAAGGTTATTAATTTCAAGGTAACAATGAGTCTGGGCCAAACAGAAAAATGTCACTATTGCATAGCAGAATATCCTCCTAGGATGTTCTGAGTGATCATAGGATACCTATATTCTTTATAGAGAAGCACAAAATATCTTGCAGACCGTGGAGTATGTGCAATGGTACTTTTCTTCCTGGAGCAAAAACAATAATCCATCACTCCCACTCTGATACCAAATAAATACTGGCGTTTCAAAGAGAATTGCTTTTCATTTCAGCTTTGCAATTACCTTTATATACAACTTGGCTCAAACATCAGGCCTTCTATATCTCTTGCTTTTTATAAAACTGCCAAAGTCTATGTTTGAAGATTAATGCAAAGTGTAAGCCATTTTCTACAAAAATATGTTTAAAAGAATTTTAAGCATATAAAAAAGCAAATATGTCACTAACTTTTAAATGATATTGCTAAAAAGATGGGACTCTTCCGATATATTAAATGATGTATTTTTAGTATTTTTTTGATTGAGGCTGTTTGAAATGTATAACTTGGTGTAATAAAAGAATCATGAGTCACTGCAGTCTTACCCTGATTGACATGTCCAAAGCTCTGCTGAGGAGAGCCTTGTATAGTTGTCATCAAGAGATTGGAAAGTGACATGCTTTTCAAAGATGAGATCAAGCAGTCACACTGAGTATTATATTATGTATATAATACACTGTATGTTCTATTATGTGGCATTACAGCATCAGTTTATGAAGTGCCATGTGAAAAATATCATGCCTTGAGGTAAGAGCAGCCCAAGATTTCCTAACAACTGTACTAAATACAAGTGGATTTTATTGAACAGTAATCCTAATTATCTGTTATTCATTCAAGAAAAAAAAAAGATTGATTCTACAACAGGCCTTTTAAATTTACAGTTAGCTGACTGAAGTGCATGCAAATGGAAATAAAACTGCAGCCCTGGGACATTCTAAAACATGACACATGAGGTTGCCAAGGTAACCCACCAGGAGACTGCCTTGGCATCTTCTGGAATAAAATGGGAAGAAAACATTACAGTGAAAAGATGGGGGATGGGGATCTTCTGGGCCTGGTTATATAATAAAAGTGTTGCAAAAGACTACAACTCCATGAAATTGGTTCCAAACAAAAAAGGAAAACATATTTCTCACAATTCGATGTTTAAATTGGGCAAGGCTTACGAGCCACGAGAGTGTAATTTTAAAAGTTATTTTAAATATTATTTTAACAGTATAATTATCTTAAAGCCACTGCACAACAACATTTATTAGATTTTGCACTTACAAATAATTCACCTGTGGTCTACAGCTGACGTTCAAGGTGCAAAAGTGATGTTAACTTTGTAATATTTTACTGTTTGGGCAGGTCTTGGGGAAGCAACAAAACTTGCCTAATATTCTCAAAATTTAACATCCCAAGAGAACAATAAAACACATGACACTAAAAATCCTTTCACTTTAGCTCACTGTTAAAATTTTACACTTGTCCCCTATATTCTTCTTTTAGAATTGCAAAGTATTCCTTTGATTTAGGAGTTGTCTCCTTATTTTTCACAATGCTGCTGTTTCTGTTAAACACACACACACAAAGCTTTAGCTCCCTCTCTTTGAAGAGCTGATTCTCTCCAACAGAAGGTTATTCTATAAATAGTCAGTGAATCTCCTTGGCCTGTCCTTAGGCTTTTTTCATTTCTCCTCTGTCCCTGAAGATTGAACAAGAACTCCGAGATGATGAAGGACAAACACGGGACTAGGCCACTTTGGTGTCTTGTGTGACATCACTTGTGGCTGTCACAGCTCCGCTGCATTTAAGAATCCCATGTACACGCAGAAAATTCAAATCGAAAAAAGGAGAATTTAAAAATAATGCCATTTCTTCAAATGTTTATGCACCGAATACCTGCATTTTTTTAAGTCTATATAAAAACAGAATTTGTGTCAGTTGGAACGTTACCAATAGCAAGATAACTGGAATATTTGATTGGGTATCCCGGATAGCATTTATCCAATCAATTCCATTTAAAAAATCAAAGCCAATTATTTTACATTGTATATTCATTCGTAAAAACCGATGTTATTTTGCTGTTTTGGTGCAGTGGAGATATTAAGGCAGACTTCCTTTCAAAAGATTACTTTCCTTTTCATACATAAGCAGCTACAGACCTCCATCTGGTCATATCACTACTTTCCTCAAAATCTTTCAGTATTGGGGCACCTGAGCAACTCAGTCGGTTAAGTGTCCAACTTTGGCTCAGGTCATGACCTCACCATTTGGTTCATGAGTTCGAGCCCCCATGTCGGGCCCTGGGCTGACAGCTCAGAACCTGGAGCCCACTTGGGATTCCGTGTCTCCCTCTGTCTGCCCCTCCGCTGCTAGCACTCTGTCTCTCACATTGTCTCAAAAATAAATAAACGTTAAAAAAAATTTGTTAATCTTTCAGTATTAAAAAAAAATCTTTCAGTATTTCTCATCACCTATAGGTATGAAAGTATCCTTACTATAATTCACAAAGCCCTTTTCAATTAAGACCCAGGATTTCTGCTTATACATGGTAGGCTCCAGCCACCAGAACTTCTCATTCTTTGTGAGTGCACAGGGATATTTATTTTTCTCTAAGACATTTGTCTACTTCTCTGAGAACTTGCTTCAACACAGCTCACATGTCACATCTTCTGTGACTAACGTACCCTCCTCTTCTCTCCTGAGGAAAGTGACTATTTTTTTCCCTTTGTTCCTGTTGCATTTTGTATTTATCTGGTGGACTATATATCACATTGTTATGTGCTTTAGAGCTCTATCTCCCATGTATTGTACACATTTTTTTAAGTTTATTTTATTTTTGAGAGAGAGAAAGAGCAGGGAAGGGGCAGACAGACAGAGGGAGAGAGAGGATCCCAAACAGGCTCTGTACTGTCAGCACAGAGCCCCACATGGGGCTCAAACCCACAAATTATGAGATCACGACCTGAGCTGAAATCAACAGTTGGAGGCTTAACCAACTGAACCACCCCGGGTGCCCCTGTGCGATACACTTCTTAAAGACAAAATATGTCTTATTCATTTTGGATCACTGGTACCTAATAGACTCTCTAGCACACAGTAGACAATAAATGCTTGCTGAATATTGACTGCACATATTTTTATTCAACTGTAAAGTAAAGAACTGCTGGGGTGAGGAATGGATCCACAACTAGCTGATTCCTAAACTTTACATTAGAGCAGAGTCACCTAGTGAAATAGGTCTAGGGTTCAACAAAGGCATCAGTTTTTTAAAGAAACATTGCAGGTGATTCTGACACCAGTTTGGGAATTGAGACATAGACTACTGAAGAGTATGTTACATGTACCACAGAAGTTTTCTAACATTGAAAAAGTGGGAAAGTGGAAAAGCCTAAAACTGGAGATGATTTCCATTAAATAATTGATCTAATTCACTTTAACAAAGTACAGTGTAATGCAGTATAAATGTTTACTGTAGAGTCTAAAATGTCATCTGTCTGCAAATTTTTTTAAGCGGAAGCAAGTTACAAACAAGGTGATAAACCTATAATCTCAATTAAACCGCACACATCATCTTCTCAAGATCAGAAGCTCACCCACAATTATCATCTGAATAGTCTCTAAACATGTCAGATCAAGGAAGCCTAGAGTTTCTGCAGTGAGAATCTTAGTCTTCTTTGTATTTGAAGGAAATCAGAGAGAAGAGTTTACAAAATGAGTGTCAAGTATAGAAAACCACTGAAGCAGCTCATATCATGAACTGCTCTGCTGCTTACAAAACAAATTGGGCACCAATAGGTTAGGACACTTTTTGGCTGTATTTTTTTAAGTTATTTATTTATTTTGAGAGAGAGAGCAAGGGGGCAGACAGAGAGGGAGGAGAGAATCCCAAGCAGGCTCTGCAATGTCAGCACAGAGGCCAAGGTGGGGCTTGAGCTCATGAAATGTGAGATCATGACCTGAGCCCAAACCAAGAGTTGGACACTTAAACCGACTGAGCCACCCAGGTGCCCGTGTTGGCTGGATTTCTAATGTAAAATAACTTGATTAAATCAAGCTTATTTGAAGAGCTATAAAATTGATGCTTACGTATTCTAGCTATCTTTTCCTAAAATTACTCATCTTGCTACTGTGTTCCAAGGGTCCGTAAGGATCTCATGGAAGCATGGCCATGAGTGGTGTGAAAAAGACTTGTCTCCAGTCTCCTCTGCCTACAATTCTATGAGAATCATAACTGATTTCTCAGAGTACACACAGTATATGACGTCAGTCCAGTACAGCCACAGACTACACCAACTTCTCAGCAGGAATGAGCTAATATACACAAACCTGTGATCCTACCTCCAATTCTGATTTCAGTACCACCTCTCAAATACCACCTCTGAACACCTTCTTTGCTTGGTACTGATATCTCGTTTTCCTTAACCTTTGCTGTTACCTTAAGATGCTGAATGGCACCACTGTACAGCCTCACCCCAAACCCAAACAATGGCTAGAATTCTTCCACAGTGGGCAGATCACCTGGACCAGGACATTGCTGGTGGCAGCTAGACTTATCATGTTGCTGAACCTGGGTGAAGCATAAGGCTCTATCATTTAGCCACAATTTCCATATCCATAACTTTACCGGGCCATTCAGATAATATGCAGATAATTACTGCAAGACTTAGCTCTGTAACTGTATTCATATTTCTGCCCCCATCAAGGCTGGATATTTACTTCCTCCTTTTTTCACCCAGCCTGAGATGCTAAGGCCTCAGTATATATTACTATTAAGCCTGCATTCACTAGCACGTGATTAAGTCCTGATTAAGTCCTGAACTCACTGGGAAGCTAATGCATTATCTGTTACTAAACATCTAAATGCCCTAACTCTTGCTGGGAAATAAACTGTCATATCATGTAAGCACAGAATCATTGAAAAGAGTTGCCCCTGTTGATCTCCTGGCACATTTCCTTTTAAAAGCAATTTTTAAAAACATTTATTCTCCCCTATGGAAATTCATAGATTATTTGAAAAAAAAAAAGTATCGTAGAGAAGAGTTTTTACTCCCAGGGAAAGAAGCATCCTTTATAAAACACATTTAGGTACTGATAGAATATAACAGGAGAATTGGGTTCATTTGGGTTGATGATTATTGTCATACTTTTCTAAAACTTTGTTTATACCATCCCCATGGGTTTTTCTAAATTGAACTGGTTGGTTGAAGTAAGTTCTAATACTATCAGACTAAATTAGAAATAAGAAGAGCTCATGGGCAAAAGAAACGGCAGAAATGGAAGAGAAACAAGAAACAATGTCATAATTAAAAATAAAATTCTTCTAACAACTTTCTCCTAAACTCTCTAAAATCTTAAAAATAAGATTGCCTAGGGTCAGAGGACCCGCAGATACTCAAAAGTGTGATATTTCTTTATTTTATGGATTCAGGAAGTCATAGGAGAAAAGCAGCCCTGAAAAAAAAAACAGAGCAACTTTATTTGCTTCCCTTCCTTGCTCTACTTCTATAGTCCTCTGAAGACTAATAATGCAAAATGCTTTCACCTCCCCGTCTGCTTTGCTTCAAGAGCTATGACACTAAAGGGTAAGTGTGTATATAAATTAATGCTATAGAACATCAATTTCTATTTACAAATTTCACTAAACTTTGACAATTATTTCAGTAATGTGCTGAAGACAGAAAAAAGATCTTAAGCAACTACACCTGAGTGGAGACACAGAATTAAGTCCAGTGCTATAACATAAACATAGTTTTGATATTATAACCTAATTATTTCTCCATAATAGCTACTTACATATATACCTAAGTGTCCATTTAGTAATAAAAATAGAAATAAAGGAAAAATCAAGTATTTTTTTTATATTTATTTATTTTTGGGAGACAGAGAGCATGCAGGGGAAAGGCAGAGAGAGAGGGAGAAAGGGAGGCAAAGAATCCGAAGCAGGCTCCAGGCTCCGAGCTGTCAGCACAGAGCCCGACGCAGGGCTTGAACCCACAAAGTGCGGAATCTTGACCTGAGCCGAAGTCGGACGCAACCGACTGAGCCACCCAGGCACTCTGAAAATCAAGTGTCTTGATTAGAAAGTGATGAAAAATTTTCTTCCAAATGTAATTACTAAAGGAAAAATTAAAAAGTGTGTGTGTTCAGTAGTAATGGTGGTGGTAGCAGTACTGATAACCCAGTGATGTAGATTTCATATCCTGAACAGAACCTGGTGAGATAAAACCTTAGAACTAAGTACCAATCTTATATGTCGACCTTACTAATAAGGATAATCGTTAACTGATATTTATTCCCACTCTGCGTCATACACTGTGCTACGCATTAAAATTATAGAACTTCATTAAACCCTCATGCAATCCATATGGTGACACTGGAAGGGGAAAGTTAAGAGCCATATCTGTGGCTTTATCTTTAGGGGTGCCTGAGAATGTGACCCTTGGGCAAGTCTCCTAGTAATAGAGTTCACAAAATTAATACAAAAATAGGACACCAGATAGAAGGTGAGAATCCAGCCAAGAACTATGTATCAAACGAAGTGATTGTTTTATTGTCCAGAGCAAATAATGAATAATCTATATTGATAAAAAGCAACTTTTTTGAAGATTGGGGTCAATTATGAGCACCTGAGGCAACTGCTTGCCTAATTAGGAAAAAAGCGAAAGGGATTGCAGTGCTGATTACTCCCCTAAACCTAGGTTGTCTAGCATCTTATCTCATGACTACATTGTCCCAAGTATGGAATGACTGGCATATCATGCAGAATGCAGAATGCAGAATACATGGCCTATGCTATGGTGTTGCTTTGTGTGCTGTGCTATTTCCTTCCTCTCCCTTCCTTAAATCCAAAGGAAAAAAATATTGGTGCTGGTTAAAAGATATTTGTCTCGTGAACTTGATGGTCAATCCAAAACCATAAGCCATTACTGCTGGCATAACAGAAAGGGTTTGCTATCTGTATTTTACAGAAAAGAAAATGTAAGCTTAGAGATTAAGTTACGATAAGTAGGCAAACCAGTACTAGAATTGTCTGACATAAAAGAAATATCTTTTAAATAATACCAGATACTTTGTCCATATTGCTTCCTGCCATCTTACCAGTCCTGTTATGAAGCTATTATTGCTTACTAATGACTTCATCATATAACTGTATTTTCATAGTTGATATGTAATCTAATTATATTCCTGATGGATAAAACTCATCACTGTACTGCCAGAAATCTCTCTGATATCAAGTGTATCTACCCCTTGGCTCTCTCTGATTTATTTCCTTTCACTATTCAAGTTATCACTATGGTCTTATATTTTCCTTTAATTTCTCCCCAGGAACATAAGTAACAATTTTTTAAACCTATTTAAATATACACCTGTAATTATTTTGCTGATTTTTTCCAAAATGCACCAAAACATCAGTTTATTATTTTTAAGTTTCTTATTAGATGTTGGTATTATTTTCCCCAATACTCTTTATGTGGCTCTTCTCATCCATGTTATCATAAACTACAACTACCTTAAGGGTAGGGACTGTGTCTGTCAACATGTTCCTCTGTGTATCCAGATATCATAATTGTTGGACAGTAATAAATATTATAATAAAAGATAATTAATGCACATGTCTGGTATGTACAGCTTTTTATGTAAATAAATAGACATTTACTAAACTCAACTTGAATGATCATTTTTATAGAATGCCAAAACAAAAAGCTGAAATTTATGAACCTGGATTTATATTAGAGGGTACATGAAAGAGAAATTTCATCTGAGTTGCAATTTTGTATTAGCCCTAGGTATAGAAACCTTTATTTCCTTTTTCCCATTACTTTTAAGAAAGGAATAAATTTTACTACAAAACCTACACAAGCGTATTCATGAGAAGAAAAGGAGTTGGTTTATCTTCCAACCTAATCTTAAAATAAAAACTGAATGATCTGGCTCTGCTTTTATAAGGTCATATAAGAAAACCACTTTTCATTTTTTTGTGGTCCCAATTTAGAAGTGCTGTCTACATTGTACTGCGTTAACCTTTTAGAGTTCTTCTATTCTACGAATTCCAGAAGCACAACTATCCCTTGAACATCTCAATGGATCACATCTGGTTTCTATAGGATACATAAGCATGTTGTCAATGATGACAGGATATCTTCTGGAAATACTTAACACAGAAAATTTTCAAAGGATATATATTCTGGATAACAAAGATTTGCTCTTAACAAAAATTACTATTTTTATTCTAAAAATATAAGGCAATACAGACTCACTAATGTTATATATTATACCCACTAGCTTAACCAATAATTCTATTCACTAAAAATTCTATTGCCTTTCCCTAGTTTATTGCATTGTTGTTCTGTTTATATACTGAACTGAATATATATCTCTTATAAGTATAATTAAAAATATATTTATATATGATAATATATATAAAATAAAAATAAATATTATATACCAAAGTCCAAGTGACTTACAAACAAAAAAAAAATATTTCCCATAGTTCTGGAGGCTGTGAAGTCCAAGATCAAGATGCCAGAAGATTTGGTGTCTAGTGAGATCCTACTTCCTACACAGAAACTCATATTCTTGCTGGGTCCTCATATAGTACAATGGGCCAGGAATTTTCGGAAGGCACTTATCTAATTCATGAGGGTTCTACCCTCGTGACTTAATTACCTTCCCAAAACCCCACACTCAAATACCATCACACTGGGGATTAGGTTTCAGCATATGAATTTGAGAGAGACACAAACATTCAGTCTGTAGCAATAAATTATTCAAAGTACAATTATGTTTTAAAGTGTTAAAGTTTTCATACATTGTCAACATGATCTTCTTACACACCTTATAAGGAATCTATTATAATTCCACTTGGAGAGAAGTTAGTGAATAGCAGGACATAGATTTGAACCCAAGTCTATGTAATTTTAGAGCTTATTATACTTTATTTACAATGTGTGATTTTTAAATTGTTATTAGAAAAGTAATTTATTGTAAAAATATTAATGTAAATGAAACTATCACACAGAGATAACACCTGTTTATATTTATGTAACTCCTGTTTATATTCAATGAATATAAACTCTTGCAGTTATATTTATATATATAAACATATATTGACATAATATATTATTATTACAACCAATATTGACACATCTATTTATATATATTCATAGGGAGATGTGTTATCATCACATATATTTTTTATATATCCAATTTTTTGTATATCCAATATTATCTCCTACTTTTCAATTTATAAGTTAGTGAGCTTTTTCATATATCATTAAATATTATTCTCACATCACTTTTATTTATTTTCCTTTCAATATATGAAATTTATTGTCAAATTGGTTTCCATACAACACCCAGTGCTCATCCCAAAACTCATCACTTTTAATGGTTGTGTAATACTCCCTTATAATAATTTACAATGTAATATTGTTATTAACTTACAATTGGTGTTGTCAAGTATTTAAATCATCCAACAACATGAAATTGGCTAAATAAACTGTTTTTGGTATTTGCTGTATTCATGGCTTTCCTTTCCCTACTATCAACCTTCATTCATTACTCAATTCTGAGCAATTTGAATTTTGTTCTCTTCCACTCATTGGAAACTGCTTTTGCCAAAACAACTTGGTAACTTTTTGTTATCAAACCTAATAACTATGTGTCATGGTTCTTAACTGACTGATCTGCAAGGGTGGCACTGTAGACAATGTCATTCCTCTTCCTTATATGGGTTCATTTAAGCCATATGCAGTTGTTTTCACCTAGTGATTTCTCCATCAGATCTTCCATATCTCAGCTTAAGTCACCTTCCCAAGAAGGCCCTCCAATAACATCCTCTCTAAATAAGTCTCCTGCTGTTCTACATCCTGAACACTGTTCATTCACAGACACAGCACAATTTGTTTAAAAAAAAAAAAAAAAGATTAATTTTTTGGGTGGGGTCTTTGGGGTTTTCTGTATACAGTATCATGTAATCTGCAAATAAAGTTTGACGTCTTTCTTGCCAGTTTGGATACCTTTTATTTCTTTATGTTGTCTGATTGCTGTGGCTAGCACTTCCAACACTGTGCTGAATAACAGTGGCGAGAATGGACATCCCTGTCTTATTCCTGACCATTGTTTATTCAATAGATGGAAAACACCAAACTGCAAGAAAACTTTCTATTTTATTTAGCAATGTAAATCTATCGCACATCATAGTTCCTTGCCCTGGGTACTGTGCTGAATAGTGAATGAAACCTTCCTTCCCCCCATTCCTCCTGGGAGAGAAGGACTTTCGTTGTAAATTTATCACTGAAGAGCATACGAGTCCTGTGACTCAAAGTAATGCTGTAAACTTTGTATAATTCATCAAAAAAAATATTTTAAGGTGGCAACATCAAAAGGAAATGAATGTGAAAAGAATATACTCATGAAGTCGCTGTTGATAAAAACCATTAAAACTCCTTGTCACTAACTGTGGGATCATAAGCTATTTAGTCAGCTTGCCTCAAGACAGATTTTGATCAGTTATTATAGATTTCTCACCTAGATTAATAGTTTGAGATTCTTCTTTAAAAAAATAAAATTATGCTAAGGAAATGTCATAAATTCACACATGTTCTTTGTTTTCACCTTTAAAAGTAGATGATTCTATGATTCTATGATTCTCAAAATTCAATTATATGTCTCAAAAAGGACAATTGCTATTATAACACTTTCCCTCTTGAAGATTAATTACCTTCCTCTAGCTTTGCTTCTTCAGTGAAGAATTTCTGGTACCAGACATTAACCAGAGATTCCATTGTCAGCGTTTTTAAAGTTTGAACTTAATTATATAGAATTTTTTTACATATTTCTTTTAAGCTATCACATGTTTCAAGGTATTGAATGTTTCTATGAATCCCTGCATATTTAAGTGTACTTCTGTAAGTTCAAGTTTCAGTCTTCTGATGAAAAGAGAGATAGATATAGATATATAGATATAGATATAGATATAGATATAGACATAGATATAGATAGATATGCTTGATTTTTCAATCAAATCTTAAAGAATTTATTGAAGCTCATTTCTTGGCTTAAAAATATTTTAAACTACAACTTTTCAATGTTGAATAGCTCCCACATTAAATTAAAAAAAAAAAAATGCTGCTCTGTGCAACCCAATATGCATCCAGTTCCTCTCCAGATCTCTAGCTTCTCCAATCCATACTGCCAGTGGTATAGATTGTACTCCCAACACAAACCAGCTTCTTTATCAAGCTCATCACCCAGCAGTACCGCACAACCTAGAAGCTGTTCCAGAACATGTTTACTAAATCAAGGTGCTTTTTTTGTCTTTTCATAGAGTTATCATGTTCTTTTCAAAGATAATAATAGACTCCTAAAATCACTAAAATTCCTGAGGTATTTGTATTAAATCACACATTGATAGTCTTAATCTTAAACTAACGTTGTCATGCATGGGTTTCTTTAGGAAGATAAGTAGATTGCAGCTGCAATAGGTTTTTTCATTATTTTTTCTGGGAATACACAACCATTTACATCGTCGGAAATCTATTTAGTTAGTAACAGTATCACTTGTAAAAAAAAATCTTGTTAATCAATAAATAAGGGGAAATAGTTAGTCCATGATTACAGCTCTGTGAAGAGTCATTATATCCTGACAAGGGATCAATACATATTCAGCATCAGAAATCATATCCTCAAAGAATGAGGTTTTGTGGTGGTTACTGAAGAATTACAAGTCACGGTACTCGTTAAGATTTTGACAATCTTTATTTGTCAATCTGTATTGACAAATTGTATTTGTCAGATTGTACAATTGATAATCTGTATTTGTATAAATATATCATACCAAAAAGATTAAATCCAGCTTGCCCACCTAGTTTCCAGTGAAGTATTGTCTTCCTTTTGCTGCTTCCTCACCCAATCATATATCTTGAACATCATTTTACTTGTTGTACACACATTTGCTTGTCTATTCTTCTAAATGGTAAGCTTCTTAATGGTAAGAATGGTAAGCTTCTAAATGGTAAGCTTCTCCTAAATGGTAGGAGCCATTTATTTCTTTTATAAGCAAAGCTGAAGGTCAAAAAGCATAGTAATTACTAAGAATCCTATATTTCTATAGGCTTTAATTTCACTCACTCCATCTAAGTTTGAGCACATTTTGCTTTGCCACAAATTTCAATCTTTTTATATCCACCAAAACTCATGTATAAATTTGACGTACTTTTCAACAATAGACATAAAATGGTAAAGCAAATCTCTCTTCACATCTATTGGTTTAATATTTGTCCCTCCCTCTCCTTTATTAAAATGAGAGCAACCTCATGATGAGTAGGTAAGGGGAAATAAAAACACCAAAAGTAAGCTTAAGTCATTTTTAACAAACTCCCTATAGATTTGGACAAAGGTTTCACTGCATCCTATCAGGCAATATAATTCATCACAAATTAATGTTTGCATTTAAATGTTTTTATCTTGTCATCTAAAAGCAGTTATAATTATAGATTAGACTCTTATTATTACTTTTATAATGAAAACTTCCAAAAGAGAATTTGTCAAACAGTAAGAGTTGGCATCATACTTGATTTACTGTAACACATGTTTTTATTCACTTGTATATTATGTAGATTTTTATACTATCTTTAAGCAAGTTTTCCATAAAAAGGTAACAAAGGTAATTTGAATATCTATAATTTAACACCTTAGGTTATTTAATATACATGGAATTTGAAAATGGCTAATAGCGTGATATAATTTCTTTTAGAGTAGTTTAGTACTTCATATGTTCTAATTCCAACTGTGACTAATCAGTACCTTGCAAAAAATGTGAACACTATAATTGTTACAGTAAAGGAGACTTTAAAAATGAATAGTAAAGTAAAAAAAAATATTTCTTAGTCATTTAAAAGTAGCTTCCTTTTTTTTTATACTCCTTTCCTAACATCCAATAGTCATTGTATCTCTATTTTTATTTAACATCGGGAATCATTTCAAAGAATAAAATTTTCTATTTTTATAAATCAAAGAAGTTAGATAATATCACACATCAAATTCTCTTTATCCTTAGAATGAGGAGGAAATAAAAGGCAACAGAAGGAATATTTATTGAGCATCTCCTCTTTAAAAGACATTACACTCTAAGTATAAATACCAGATTTTCATTCTCTTGCTTGAATCATTCCCACTCAGTGTTCTATAACATATCTGAGATGGCTATGCCCTCTAAATTTTTCCTGCTTGGTGGCCTCATCCTACTTGATTACCCCCTCCGTCTAGCTCAGATTCCATTACCTATTATTTCAAATAATCTCATCAGTATCTTTCCTTGCAGTCCTTGGCTTTTCCTCCCATACCTCTGCCAAAATCCCAACAGGTATCTACCATCCTTGAGTTAAAATAACCAACAATAGGAGAGAGATTAGAATTTACCAACTCCATTGATTTTAATAATGCCTAACCAATTTCTGAAGGTATAACAAGTAAAAAAAAAGGGGGGGGTGGAGTAGAGAAAAAAAGAAAACTAAGCTGCTACTTAATATATATAGCTCTATGGAGGTTATCAGATTGCTAAATGTTGAGGGCAAAATTTAATTTTATCATGAAAAGCTGATGCGCTTACTGGAGCTGTAGAAATCAATCTATCAAGTGGCAAGATAATGATAGCACAGATAGACTCTATGATGACTCACTCTGTTTGAAATGATAACCATTTGCAGAGACTACTCTTAAGCAACCCTCAATTTATTTTATTGGTATAAATTGAATGTGCTTTTCCCCTATGAACCTAATCTGCCAAAAACTAAACCTACAATTTCTCTCACTGTTTTCTTATTTAACCCAATGGCACTTAATGTCATCAGTCTGACCCTACACATATGTTATATGGTTGAATGTAGGACTCCGCCAATTTTTTTCTCATTAACCACTTAGTATTTCATTCACCCTAGCCTTATCTGTGAAGCAGTGATAAGATTTAGCTCATCTGTCAGATCCTTGTGCAATAATTCTTTCCTACTTTTACGTTAGAAAACTGGAGTTTTAAAAATTTATCCCTTCATGATTATAATGAATTCTTAAGTTCTTTCAACAGTTGTGTCTAAATCGCATCTTCTAAGTACATGTTTTTATCATTTAGAATGATTATTTGTTTGAAATATATGGTTAAAGAATATTATTCTGTTTTCAATACATATTTTTTTATTTTTAAACAATTTTTAATGTTTATTTGTGTGTGTGTGTGTGTGTGTGTGTGACAGAGAGAGAGAGAGAGAGAGAGAGAGAGAGAGAGAGAGAGACAGAGGGCATGAGCAGGGGAGGGGCAGAGAGAGAAGGAGACACAGAATTTGAAGCAGGTTCCAGGCTCTGAGCTGTCAGCACAGAGCCCGATGTGGGACTCAAACTCACCAACTGTGAGATCATGACCTGAGCCAAAGACGGACACTTAACTGACTAAGCCACCCAGGCACCCCTCAATACATATTTTAAAATTTATTTAGTATGTAGACAACCAAGTAGAAAATAAAAGGATGTATTTTTATTAGAAAAGAACAAATGACTAGGATGAAAATTGGTCTTCTCCCTGTCATACCCATACCCATTGAATGCTTATGGGAAAAACATAAAGAGCCTGGATTGATGATTGACTTTTCTTTCTCATAACTTAAAAAAAAAATAGACATTTATTTCTATGTATCTAATTTAGAAATTTATTTCTATATATCTAATTGTCAAAGTCGAGGTTTAAATGCTTAAATTAATACCTTTTCCATACCTCATTCATCTTGATCATTTTCCTCTTAACCACATGTCCATTCTTTTCATTCTCTCCCCTTTTAGTTAAAGTTATATTTTTATATCCTTTCCCCACTCCTCTCTCTCCCTTTTTCTATCGTCAGCCACCACCTCTCCCTCTCTCTTTCTGTCTCTCTTTCATTCTCTCTCTACACGCCCCCCCCCCCCCCCCCGCCGCCACACACACACCTCTACCCGCCCTCTAACAACACCTTACTCCACCCACAAATATCTTTACCATCAGTCATCTCTTTTCCACGTCAACTACCACAAACAGGGTTTGGATGTTCAGTAACTCTTGAGTAGCAAAGTGTAATAACCATTAACTAATTTCCTTCTCTAATCTAGTCATCTTTAGCTTCTGGAGAGTTTCAGATTCCTCTCAAAATATGATAGCTTTATATCCTCTTGCCTGTAAAATCCCATACACATAAAATTCACCATGTAGTTTCTGATGAATAGCAGTTACAGAAGCCAGACCACAGGTATTGGTTTAAAATTATGCTCTTGCTTCCCCCACTTCCAATCTAGCCCTACCCCACTGCCACTTTAATTCTCCTGATGTATTGACAAATCACATTAATTTCCCAAAAAAACTTGTTATACCCCACTATTTGTTGATTCTTAATCTAAATCTTTATTCTGGACTCAAAATTCTATAAGGTACAGCTTTACTTCCAGTAAGACTCACCATTCTTGTATTCTGTGAAGCCTACAGTCTAGCTCAAATTAATATGCACCAAATGTGTTCCCTATTGTCCTTCCTTTACTGATTTTCTCTGCCTAAACGCTCTCTACACTTATTAAAATATACCACTTACTAGGTTCCAAAGAAATTCTGAATTCATTTGGGTATAGCATGGACATTAGGGGTTTTAAAGCTTTCCATGGGTCTCTAATGTGTAATTAATTTTGAAAAACACTGATGCAGATAATCTAATACCCTCAGTTCTTTCTCCATTCTAATAATTTTAGAAGACACAAAACTAGATGAAGATATTTATAATATATTGATCTGGCAAAGTACTCAAATTCATAATATATGAAAATTCCCCCAAATTAATGGGGAAGTGGCAGGGAAATTTTAAAATATGCAAAAGATTTGAACAAGCATTTCACTTATGAGAATACATTTATCTAAGTGATCATTGATAAAATCAAGGTGTAGTCAAAATCATGAGTCATAGGGGCACAAATACAAAGTACAATAAGATACTACTACACGTTTAATATTGGATAAATAGTTTGACCACACAAAGTAGTGGTGGGCTGATATAGAACCGGAATTCTCTTTTACTACTCATACACGTGTAAAACCATTTTAGAAAACTATCTGGCAGTATCTATTAAAGCTGGACAGAGCTGAATATATATACATCCTTATGATGTTAGCAATTCTACCCTTATGCATCACCCCCAAAATGATATTCATGCACACAAGACAGGTAAATACAGCATTATTCAAAATAGCCAAAAAGCGGTAAACATATCAAATTTCATTGTACATATGTGCAACAACATGGACAAGGCGCAGACATAATGCTGAGTGACAGAAGCCAGAGAAAAGAATGCACTCTGGGTGGTCTTATTTCTATAAATTTAAACTGGCCAAATTAAACCATGGAAGTGGAAGCCAGCAGAGTAGTGACTTTGGGACGGAGAGAGAGTGGTAATGCCTGAGAGGAACATAAGAAAATTTTCTGGAATATGAGGTAGTTCTATAACTTGATTTGAATAATGGCTACATAAGGTTCACTTTCTAAACAGTTCATTGAGCTATACATTTAACTAGATGTATGTTATACAATATACTTCAATTTGACATTTTTAAAAGGGAAAGATCTATATGTATTTACATGTCATGAAGGTAGAACTTTAAGATGTATTACTAATGAAGAAAGAGCACATTTTTGCATAAAAAAGGGACTATCATTTGGAAAATCATGGGTCATACTAAAGTAGTGAACAATTAAAAATATTCAACAGTGATACATATAGAGCTCACATTTCATTTGCTACTAATGACACCCATGCCACATTGATTCTGGCATAATGAATAATGGAAACCACAGACATGAGTTGCTCAGGCAGGACCTGAAATAAGACAATGTAAACCCTTTCTACAGAGTAAAGATACATAAGTATTGCCCATCCTCCCAAAGTTAAAGGTAGTAGTAGCCTGCAATAAATGACTTCCTCTCATACATGAGATTTCACTTTGAGGGCAACATACTTACCTAATGAACTACCTAATATCCAGGAAGTAATTTTTTTTCCTCAAAACAGCATCTGAATCTTCCAAATAATTTTACATTTCTTTTTCACTTTCTAGAAAGTATGAATGCACCACTATTAAGAGGAAAAATTTGACTCTACTAATTACACAAATTATTCAGTATTTTTCAAATAGAGACAAAGCTAGATTAGATCACCAAACATCATTTATGTTAAAATAAAGTTTAAATATTGATTAGATAGCAAATGCTATAGTTACTATGAATTAAAATGACCAATTCTATGTAAGTTACTAAGAGAAATTAATATTGCCTATTAACAATTTATTGTGACATATTTAAAAACTATACTTTCACTCACCAGCAAGCTATTCTCTTTTGTAGACAATCTATATTAAGGCACATTGGATATCAGATATCCTATTATTTATATACTTTCATAAAATACTTGTTAGCTCTTTATATTTTAGCAACAAAGAGAAATACAAAATCTACTTTTACTCCCCACCTCCCTCTTTCTTTCTAATAACATGCTTTTAACTGCCAGAAGAAACCTGGCCAAAATATCATCATATAATTCATACATTAAGGTGCACAAAATTCCAAAATCCTCAGGCTTATGTACAACATTCATATTTTTAGCACCTAAAACTATATTGTTTAATTGTGAACTATAATAATTTTTGTAGCTGAAAGTAGATATTTTCAAAATTAATAAAAATTAAAATATGTAAGTATCTTTCTACTAACTATATTAGAATGCATTTAAAATAGCCATAAAGTACATCCAATTGGCTAATATTATATTTAATGGCAAAAAGGCATTCATGTTTAGAATTTTACATTTCCACTAAATAAATTTTTTAATGAAAAGATTGGATATATCTTAAAATCAATTTAAGTGGCCGATGACCTTAAGGACATCTCACCAAAAATGGTAAACAGATGTTAAATAAGTATCTGTGAAAAAATGCTCCATATGTCATCAGGGAAATGCAAATTAAAACAACAATGAAATACAACTACAAATCTCTTAGAATGGTTAAAATTCAAAACACTGATAACACCAAATGCTGGAGAGCATGTGGCGTAACAACACTCATACATTGCTGGTGGGAATGCAAAGCAGTACCCTTTGAAAGACAGCTTGGCAGTTTCTGACAAAACAAAACATATTCATAGCATATGATCCAACCATCATGCTTCTTGGTATTTACCCCAAAGAGCTGGAAACTTCTTTCCACACAAAAATCCACATACGGATGCTTATAACAGCTTTGTTCATAATTGCCAAAAGTTGGCTGCAACCAAAATGTCCTTCAGGAGCTGAATGGATAAATAAACTGTGGTACAGACAATGGAATATAATTCAGTGCTAAAAAGAAATGACCTATCAAGCCGTGAAAAGACATAGAGGAAACTTAAATGTTTATTACTAAGTAAAATATGCCAATCTGAAAAGGCTGCCTACTGTATAATTCCAACTGTGCCACATTCTGAAAAGGCAAAACTACAGAGACAAGAAGATCAATGGTTGCTAGGGGTTGGGGTCAGAGTGATGAATATGATTTTTAGGGAGTGAAAATACTCTTATGCACACATGTTACTATACGTTTGTATTATGTAAATAAACACATTTGTATATTTGTAGCAAGTACAATACCAAGATTGAACCTCAATGTAAAGTATGAACTGTGGGTGATGATGTGTCAGTGCAGGTTCCTTAATTGTAACAAATGTACTGCTCTGGGTGGGGGTGATGTTGATAATGGGGGAGGCTGTACATTTGTGGGAACAAGCGGTATATGGGAAATTTCTGTACCTTCCTCTCAATTTTGGTGTGTATCTAAAAATCCTCTTAAGGTCTTAAAGCAATCAATTTATGCTGGACAAATGCCTCTACATTTCACTTTTCCAAAGCATTTCAACAAATACTTGCTATGAAAGACATGTGTTTCATTGACTTTTGTGTGTGTGTGTGTGTGTGTGTGTGTGTGCTGACATGCTTTGATTCCTGTCACATTTTCTTTTATGTGTGTTGTCATGCTTTGATTCCTGTCACATTTTCTTTCATGTATCTTCTGTAGATATTTTCTTTATGGTTACCATGGGGCTTATATAAAATATCTTATAGCTATAACAATCTATTTTAACCTGATAACAACTTCAAACATATATAAAAATTACTCATTTACATACCCCACTGCCACTTTGTAATATTGATGTCACAAATCACATATTTATATATGGTGTATCTATTAACATAATTTTGCACCTATAGTTATTTTTATGCTTTTGCCTTTTATTATTTTTTTACTTTTTGATATTTATTTTTGAGAGAGAGAGAGAGAGAGATCATGGGTGAGGGAGGAGCAGAGAGAGAAGGAGACAGAGGATTTGAAGCAGGCTCTGAGCTGACAGCAGACAGCCCCATGCAGGACTCATTCTCACAAACCATGAGATCATGACCTGACCCAAAGTCGGACACTTAACCGAATGAGCCACCCAGGCACCCTATATGCTTTTGTCTTTTAAATTTTATCCAAAAACAAAAGTGCTTTAATTACCACCAATACAGTATTGCAGTAATCTGTACTTGCTTATATATTTACCCTTACCAGCAAGCTGTATATTTTCATATGCTCTCTGCATGTTTTCTGTATAGCATCCTTTCATTTCAACTTGTAGGATTCCCTTTATCATTTCTCAAAGGGCAGATCTAAAGGTGATGAACTCCCTCAGCTTTTGTTTACCTGGGAAAGTTTTTATTTCTCCTTCATCTTTGAAGGACACTTTTACCAGGTTAGTATTCTTGGTTAGCAGGTTTTCTCCCCCTTTGGGCACTTCGAATATGTCATCCCATTCCCTTCCAGTCTGAAAGGTTTCTACTAAGAAATACACTAATAATCTTATGGGAGCTTCCTTGTACATGACAAGTTGCTTTTCTCTTGCTGATTTCAAGATTTTCTCTTTGTCTTTGACTTTTGACAGCTTAATTACAATGTGTCTTTTGGTGTGGGCCTCTTTGGATCCATAGTGGTTGAATTTCTTTGAGCTTCCTGAACTTAAGTGCTCATTTCCTTCCTTATATTTGAAAAACATTCAGCCATTATTTCCTCACATATTCTCCCCCTCCCCTTCTCTTCTTTCTCAAACTTCCATATGCATGTAGTAGCTGGTTTTGAGTTCCTTAAGTTTTCTTCACTTTTCTGTATTATTATTATTTTTTGCTCCTCTGACTTAATAATATCAAATGATCTGTCATTGAGTTCACTGATTTTTTTTTCTTCTGTTTAATCAAATTCAACATTAAATTCCTCTAGTGAATTTTTTAATTCAGTCACTGAATTTGTTTGGTTTTTCTTTATACTTTGTTTCTTTGTTGATATTTTCATTTTGTTCATGTATTTTCTTGACTTTGTTGTTATTCTGTGTTCTTTTGTAGATCATTTACCTCCTTGAAGGCAATTATTTTGAATTGGTTTTTAGGTAATACATCAATCTCAATTTCTTTAGGTTTATTTTGTTCCTTTTATTGGACAATGTTTCTGTTTCATTGTGTCCTTGTGATTTTTTTTTCCTCCCAATTTTTGGATTTGAGAAAACGGCACTTCTGTCAGTCCTTATGGCTGGCTTTGGACAGCCCAAGACCTTCGTCAGTTAACCCAGCTACGATTCTGGGGGCCTTTGAAAACGTTTGAAGGGTAGGGATGTGACTTCTCTGGGCTTGAAAATTTCCCAATTAGAGACTTACCGGTTTCTTTTTCAGCAGCTCATAATCTTTTGTTCCCTCTGGTGACTGCACAATACTGCAAGTTCTATAGTGCTGCAACAGCAAGTTCAGCTCCCTTTTGTTCTCAGCAATGCCTAGGCATCCAAAGTATCCTGATTCCCTGTCAGGGATCCAAGTCAGGCCATACAGAAACCAGTTTCTCAGGCAGCCCTCTGTAAATCCAGATGAATGCTTCTCTCTTCTCCCTCCCTCCCAAGAAACCATGAGCTGGGTGCATTTTCCCAATAGCACCCAGTCACATTAGCCTCTGTGCCACTGTCGGTCCTCCAGTGCAAGATTAAGCTATCCCCTTTTTCTCTTACTTTCAGTGACCCCCAAGCAAATTGGGCTGGCTCCAACTATGCCAGCCTGAGCTAGAGTTCTCTCCAATGACACTGAACTGTGCTGGCTTGAGGGTGAGGCAATTGAGAGTAAAGTTAAATAATTCTTCCCATTCATTTCTATGTAGCTGTTCTCAACTTTTCACCTGCCTGTGTAACTGCAACTTCTGAAGATGTTCCTGGAGTTCCCATAAAGATATTTTGGTCCATATATTGCTAGGTTACTGTCTTTGTAGGAAGACAAGGCCTGGGTCTTCCTGTTCTGCCATCTTGCTCTTATTCTCATTGATCTCTGCTCTGGTCATGATTATTTATTTTCCCACTTATTTTGGTTTTATTTTGCTCTTTTTTTATTATTATTACAGTAGACACTGAACCTATTGATTTGAGATCTTTCTTCTTTCCTTATATGGGCTTTATAGTGCTATAAATTTCCCCTCACACTGCTTTAGTAGCATTACACAATTCTGATACATCACATTTTCTTTTTCATTCAATTCAAAATACCTTCTAATTTCTCCTTTGATTTTTTTTCCTTTGACTCATGTTATTTAAAAGTATATTATTTAATTTCTAAATTTTGGAGGATTTTTCAAGAGAGCAACCTATTAGTGATTTCTAATTTAATTCCACTGTGGTCACTAACATACACTGAATGACTTAGATCCCTTTCAATCTTTTGAGACTCGTTTTATGGCCCAATGCACTCTGTCTTGGTAATGTTTGTTTGTGAGTACATGAAAAGAATGTTTGGTTTTGGGTAGAATGTTTGGGTAGAATATAGAGAATTTTATAAATGCCAATGACATGAAGTCATTGTGGTTCAAATCTTCTATTACCTTACTAATTTTTCTTTCTCCTGTTCTATCCATTGTTGGGAAGATCTGTTACTATACTTGTGAGTTAGTCTCTTTTTTTTCTCATGGTTTAAGCAATGCTTACCTTATGTATTTTCAATCATGGTTATAGGTGCATAAGTTTGTTTTTTTTTCTTTTGAGAGACAGAAAACTTATGAATGTGAGCAGGGGAGGGGCAGAAGAAGAGAAAGAGAGAAAATCTAAAGCAGGCTCCACACCCAGTGCAAAGTCCCACAGAGGGCTCAATCTCACAAATGTGAGATCATGACCTGAACTGAAATCAAGAGTCCATGCCCACTGAGTCATCCAGGTGCCCCTATACATTCATAAGTATTGATAATTCACCTCTTTATTGGTACAAAATAAACTTATTTATCTCTGGATGAAATTCTTTGCTCTGAAAGTTACTTTGTCTGATATTAATATGATCATTCAGATTTTGTTTTATAAAGTGTTAGGATCATATAAATTCTTCCATTCTGTTACTTTTAGGTTACTTATATCTATATACTTGAAATTTGTTTCACACAGGTAACTGTTGTTTCTTACCCAATCTGACAATCTCTACATTTTATTTGAAATTTCTACACCATTTAAATTTATCTGTTATTAATATGTTTAGCTTGAAATCTATTATCTTGTCATTTGTTTCTTATCTGTCCCATCTTTTCTTTGCTTCTATTTTCCTAATACTGCAGTTTTTTAGATCAGCGAATATTTCTATCATTTTATCTCCGTTGTGGACTTTTTAGCTATAACTCTTTGTCATTTTATATGGTTGCCTCAGGATTTAGAGGATAATGTTTAACTTTTCACAATTTTTTAACTAATACCACTACACATAAAGCATAAAAACCTTAAAACAGTATAGTACAGTAAAAAAACCTTGGATTGTGTGTAACTTACTGTGTGAGTGTTCTGCAAGATGAGCAAACATTTCTAATATGTAAATCTTAAGTTGATAAACGAGTGATGTCTTGCAATATGATGCCAAATTTCACATGATCACAACTGAGCCAATAGTTCTTGAAATTCACTTTGACATACAAGTGCTTTGGAGTGCAAGCATGTTTCTGGATGAATTATGCTTGCAAACCAAGGTTTTACTCTACTTCTATTTTCCAATCTCAATATGTATGCTAATGCCCATTTTAATTTTATATATATCATAAATCTCACTTTACATTATTTTTGTTTAAAGTCTCTTATCTTTAAGAGAGTTACATAATATGAAAAAAAAATCTTAAATATTTACTTATCTAGTTACCATTTCCTGTGCCCTTCATGTCTTTTGTGGATTCATATTTCCACCTGGCATCATTGTCTTTCTGCCTAAAAAAACTCCTTTAACATATCTTGTAGTGTGAGCATACAGTTCACAGATTCTTTCCACTTTGTAACAAAGTTTTTAAATTTTTTTTTTTTAATTTTTGTTTTTTTTTTTTTGAGAGACAGAACGTGAGCAGGGGAGGAGCTGAGGGGAGGGACACACAGAATCAGAAGCAGGCTCCAGGCCCTGAGCTGTCAGCACAGAGCCCGAGGCAGGGACCGAACTCATGAACTGTGAGATCATGACTGAAGACAGACGCTTAACTGACTGAGCCACCCAGTCAGTCTTGTAACAAAATTTTTATTTAGCCTTTGTTTGGAAGGAATGTTTGATAGCTACAGAATTCTAGGCTAACCTTTTTCTTTTAGTTCTTTCAAATTTTTTTCCACTGAATTGTTTAGGATATGAAATATACTATTATCCTTGTTTTTGTACTCTGTAATATGTCTCTTAATTCTTTTTATTTTTAACATTTTTTCATTTAACGCTACCACTGAGCAATTTGATTATGATGTGCCTTTGTGTAGTTTTCTTCATCATTCTTACTTAGAGGGCTTATTAAGTTTATTGAATTTGTGTCATCAAACTGGTAAAAAAAATTTTTTTAAGTTTATTTATTTTGAGAGAAACAGAAACAGCATGGGTCGGGGAGGAGCAGAGAGGGACGGAGAGAGAGAGAATCGCAAGCAGGCATCGCGCTGCCAGGGCAGAGCCCGAAGCAGGGCATGAACCCACAAAGCCACAAGATCATGACCTGAGCTGAAACCAAGAGGCGGACTCTTAACTAGCTGAGCCACCCAGGAGCCCCAAAGTTGTAAAATTTATGACCATTATTTGGTTAAATATTTTCCCCATTCTGTCTTCTGTCCTCTGGGCTAATTTCATTAAATTAAGTATATTAGGTTGTTTAAAGTCCCACAACTCACTGATACACTATTTGCTTTTCTTTTTCTCTTTTATAATTTTCTTTTTCATGAATACAAAAAGAGAAAAATTCATTTTTATTTCCAATTTTTATTAAATATATTTTTCTTTAATTTTTATTACTATATTTTTTACTTTTGTGTAATTTTTTTCAAATTCTACTTTACTTCCATCATTTTATTTTAATCTTTTTCAGTGTATTCACCTTTTCAAATTTTCAAACAATTTCCTTTCTTTTCTTTTTTTCTCTTTTTTGTTTCTTTTTTGTTTTCTTGAATGCAGAAAGAGAAAAACTCATTTTTACTTTCAATTTCTATTAAAAATATTTTTATTTAATTTTTGTTACTATATTTTTGCGTTTATGCAAATTTTTTCAAATACTATTTTACTTCCATCATTTTATTTTAGTCTACTACAGTGTATTCAATTTTTCAAATTTTCAAATTATTTCTTTTTTCTTTTTTTATCTTTTTTCAGTTTTTAATTTCTTTCCTTTTTTTCTTAAATACAGAAAAAAGAAAAAAATTCATATTTATTTTTAATTTTCATTAAAAATGTTTTTCTTTAATTTTTATACTATATTCTTACTTTTGTGTATATTTTTTCAAATTCTATTTTATACCCATCATCTCATTTTAGTCTACTTCAGTGTATTCATTTTTTTCAAATTCTCAATATCCTTTTTTTTCTCCCCCCCCCTTTTTTTTTCTCTAATCTGTCAAACCACTTTCAACACCCAGACCAAAACACACCTAGGATCTAGCATTATGTATTTGATTTTCGTGTGTGTGTGTGTGTGTGTGTGTGTATTTTTAATTTTTTAATTTTAGTATTTTTTTATTTTAATTTTTTTTAATTTCAATTTTTCTACCTCATTAATTCCTTTTCTCCCTTCAAAATGACAAAATGAAGGAATTCACCCCAAAAGAAACAGCATGAAGAAACGACAGCCAGGGATTTAACCAACACAGATACAAGCAAGATGTCTGAACCAGAATTTAGAATCATGATAATAAGAATACTGGTTAGAGTCAAAAATAGATTAGAATCTCTTTCTGCAGATATAAAAGAAGTAAAAAATAGCCAGAATGAAATTAAAAATGCTATAACTAAGCTGCAATCATGGATGGATACAGCGGCGGCAAGGATGGACGAGGCAGAACAGAGAATCAGCAATACAGAGAACAAACTTATAGAGAATAACGAAGCAGAAAAAAAGAGGGAGATTAAGGCAAAAGAACATGATTTAAGAATTAGAGAAATCAGTGACTCATTAAAAAGGAACAACATCAGAATCATAGGGGTCCCAGAAGAGGAAGAGAGAGAAATAGGAGTAGAAGCGTTATGTGAGCAAATCATAGTGGAAAAGTTTTCTAACCTGGGGAAAGACACAGGCAACAAAAACCAGGCAGCACAGAGGACCCCCGCTAGATTCAACAAAAACTGACCATCAATAAGGCATATCATAATCAAATTCACAGAATACTCAGGCAAGGGGAGAATCATGAAAGCAGCAAGGGAAAAAAAAAGTCCCTAACCTCTAAGGGAAGACAGACCAGGTTTGCAGCAGACCTATCCACAGAAACTTGACAGGCCAGAAAGGGGTGGCAGGATATATTCAGTGTGCTGAATCAGAAAAATATGCAGCCAAGAATTCTTTATCCAGCAAGGCTGTCATTCAAAACAGAAGGAGATTAAAAAGTTTCCTAGATGAACAAAAATTAAAGGAGTTTGTGACCACTAAACTAGCCCTGCAAGAAATTTTAAGGGGGACCCTTTGAGGGGAGAAAAGATGAAAAAAATATATATATATATATATGGATATATATATCAAAAGCAACAAATATTAGACAAATATATATATATATATATCAAAAAATATATATATATCAAAAGCAACAAATATAAGGACCAGAGAACACCACCAGAAGCTCCAACTCTACAAGCATCATAATGGTAAAAAATTCATATCTTTCAGTACTCACTCTAAACATCAATGGACTCAATGCTCCAATCAAAAGACATAGGGTAACAGAATGGATAAGAAAACAAGATCCATCTATATGCTGTTTACAAGGGACCCACTTTAGACTTAAAGACACCTTCAGATTGAAAATAAGGGGATGGAGAACCATCTATCATGCTAATGACCAACAAAAGAAAGCCAGAGTAGCCACACTTATATCAGACAATCTAGACTTTAAAATAAAAACTGTATCAAGAGATGTAGAAGGGCATTATATCATAATCAGGGGGTCTATCCACCAAGAAGACCTAACAATTGTAAGCATGTATGCGCCAAATGTGGGAGAACCCAAACATATAAATCAATTAATCACAAACATAAAGAAATTCATCGATAGTAATACCATCATAGTAGGAGACTTCAACACCCCAGCTACAACAATTGACAGTTCATCTAATCAAAAAATCAACAAGGAAACAATGGCTTTGAATGACACTCTGGACCCAATGGACTTAACAGATATATTCAGAACATTTCATCCTAAAGCAGCAGAATATACATTCTTCTCTAGTGCACACGGAATGTTCTCCAGAATAGACCATATACTGAGACACAAATCAGCCCTAAGTAAGTACAAAAAGATCGAGATCACATCATGCACATTTTCAGACCACAATGCTATGAAACTTGAAATCAACCACCAGAAAAAATTTGGAAAGGTAACAAATACTTGGAGACTGAAGAAAATCCTACTAAAGAATGAATGGGCTAACCAAGCAGTTAAAGGGGAAATTAAAAAGTATATGGGGGGCACCTGGGTGGCTCAGTCGGTTATGTGGCCGACTTTGGCTCAGGTCATGATCTTGCGGTCCGTGGGTTCGAGCCCCGCGTCGGGCTCTGTGCTGACAGCACAGAGCCTGGAGCCTGTTTCAGATTCTGAGTCTCCCTTTCTCTGACCCTCCCCTGTTCATGCTCTGTCTCTCCCTGTCTCAAAAATAAATAAAACGTTAAAATAAAATTAAAAAAAAAAAAGTATATGGAAGTCAAGGAAAATGATAACACCACAAACCAAAACCTCTGGGACGCAGCAAAGGCGGTCCTAAGAGGAAAGTATACAGCAATCCAGGCCTTCCTAAAGAAGGAAGAAAGATCTCGGATACACAACCTAACCTTACGCCTTAAGGAGCTGGAAAAAGAACAGCAAATAAAACCCCAAACCAGCAGAAGACAGGAAATAATAAAGGTTAGAACAGAAATTAATGCTATTGAAACCAAAAAAACAGTGGAACAGATCAATGAAACCAGAAGCCAGTTCTTTGAAAGAATTAACAAAATTGATAAACTACTAGCCAGTTTGATCAAAAAGAAAAAGGAAAGGACCCAAATAAATAAAATAAAATAAATAAAATAATGAAAGAGGAGAGATCACAACCAACACAACAGAAATAAAAACAGTAAGAAGAGAATATTATGAGCAATTATATGCCAATAAAATGGGTAATCTGGAAGTATGGACAAATTCCTAGAAACATATACAGTACCAAAACTGAAACAGGAAGAAATAGAAAATTTGAACAGACCCATAACCAGTAAGGAAATCGAATTAGTAATCAAAAATCTGCCAAAAAACAAGAGTCCAGGGCCAGGTGGCTTTCTGGGGAAATTCTACCAAACATTTAAGGAAGAGTTAACACCTATTCTCTTGAAACTATTCCAAAAAATAGAAATGGAAGGAAAACTTCCAAATTCTTTCTATGAAGCCAGCATTACCTTGATTCCAAAACCAGACAGAGACCACACTAAAAAAGGACAACTATAGACCAATTTCCCTGATGAACATGGAAGCAAAAATCCTCAACAAGATATTAGCCAACCAGATCCAACAATACATTAAAAAAATTATTCACCACGACCAAGTGGGATTTATACCTGGGATGCAGGGCTGTTTCAATATCCACAAAACAATTAATGTGATTCATCACATCAATAAAAGAAAGGACAAGAACCATATGATCTGCTCAACAGATGCAGAGAAAGCATTTGACAAAATACTGCATCCTTTCTTGAAAAAAACCCTCAAGAAAGTAGGGATAGAAGGATCACACCTTGAGATGATAAAAGTCATATATGAGCAACCCAACACTAATATCATCTTCAATGGGGAAAACCTGAGAGCTTTTCCCCTAAGGTCAGGAACAAGACAGGGATGTCCACTCTAGCCACTGTTATTCAACATAGTATGGGAAGTCTTAGCCTCTGCAATCAGACAACACAAAGAAGTAAAATGCATCCAAATTGGCCAGGAGGAAGTCAAACTTTCACTTTTCGCAGATGACATGATACTCTATATGGAAAACCCAAAAGATTTCACCAAAAAACTGCTAGAACTGATTCATGAATTCAGCGAAGTTGCAGGATATAAAATCAATGCAAAAAAAAATTGGTGGCATTCCTACACACCAACAATGAAGCAACAGAAAGATATCAAGGAATTGATCACATTTACAATTGCACAAAAAACTGTAAAATACCTAGGAATAAATCTAACCAAAGAGGTGAAAAATCTATACACTGAAAATTATAGAAAGCTTATGAAAAAACTGAAGAAGACACAAAAAAATGGAAAAAAGATTCCATACTTCTGGATAGGAAGAACAAATATTGTTAAAATGTCGATACTATCGAAAGCAATCTACATATTCAATGCAATCCCTATCAAAGTAACACCAGCATTCTTCACAGAGCTAGAACAAACAATCCTAAAATTTGTATGGCACCAGAAAAGACCCCGAATAGCCAAAGCAATCTGGAAAAAGAAATCCAAAGCAGGAGGCATCACAATCGCAGACTTCAAGCTATACTACAAAGCTGTAATCATCAAGACAGTATGGTACTAGCACAAGAACAGACACTCAGATCAATGAAACAGAATAGAGAACCCAGAAATGGACCCAGAAACGTATGACCAACTAACCTTTGACAAAGCAGGAAAGAATATTCAATGGAATAAAGACAGTCTCTTCAGCAAGTGGTGCTGGGAAAACTGGACAGCAACATGCAGAAGAATGAACCTGGGCCACTTTCTTACACCATACACAAAAATAAACTCAAAATGGATGAAAGACCTAAATGTAAGACAGGAAGCCATCAAAATCCTTGAGGAGAAAGCAGGCAAAAACCTCTTTGATTTTGGCTGCAGCAACTTCTTACTCAACACATCTCTGGAGGCAAGGGAAACAAAAGCAAAAATGAACTACTGGGACCTCATCAAAAGAAAAACCTTCTACACAGTGAAGGAAACAATCAGCAAAACTAAAAGGCAACTGACAGAATGGGAGAAGATATCTGCAAATGACATATCAGATAAAGGGTTAGTATCCAAAAATCTATACAGAACTTATCCAACTCAACACCCAAAAAACAAATAATCCAGTGAAGAAATGGGCAAAAGACATGAATAGACACTTCTCCACAGAAGACATCCAGATGGCCAACTGACACATGAAAAAATGCTCCACATGACTCATCATCAGAGAAATACAAATCAAAACCACCTTACATCTGTCAGAATGGCTAACATGAACAACTCAGGCAACAAAAGATGCTAGCGAGGATACAGAGAAAGAGGATCTCTTTTGCACTGTTGGTGGCAATGCAAGCTGGTGCAGCCACTCTGGAAAACAGTATGGAGGTTCCTCAAAAAACTAAAAATAGTTTACAACTATTTTTACAACTCAGCAATTGCTCTACTAGGCATTTATCCACAGGATATAGATGTGCTGTTTCAAAGGGACACATGCACCCCCATGTTTATAGCAGCACTATCAACAATAGTCAAAGTATGGAAAGAGCCCAAATGTCCATTGATGGATGAATGGATAAAGAAGATGTGGTATATATATACAATGGAGTATTACTCAGCAATCAAAAAGAATGAAATCTTGCCATTTGCAACTACGTGGATGGAACTAGAGGGTATTATGCTAAGTGAAATTAGTCAGAGAAAGACAAAAATCATATGACTTCACTCATGAGGACTTTAAGAGACAAAACAGCTGAACATAAGGGAAGGGAAACAAAAATAATATAAAAACAGGGAGGGGGACAAAACAGAAGAGACTCATAAATATGGAGAACAAACTGAGGGTTACAGGAGGGCTTGTGGAAGGGGCGATGGGTTAAATGGGTAAGGGGCATTAAGGAATCTACTCCTGAAATCATTGTTTCACTATATGCTCACTAATTTGGATGTAAATTTTAAAAAATAAAATTAAAAAAAAAAGAATTATTTCTCAGCATCTTCCTTATGCTTACAATGATCTTATCCAGGGAAAAAGTATTGTATTCACAATTACATTATGATTAAATGAAATAATAGGAGGGTTTACAAATAAAAGATAACATCTTTAAGACCTCAGATACAAGCTGAAAACAATGAGTACATTTGCTAAAATATAAAAAAAAAAACTAATTTAAATCTGTTTATTATGATGATCAGCCAATACTGGTCTCTCTAAGCAGTGTTACAGAGCTTTAATGGTTAAATGGCCTATAGAACTTTCTCTTTTATTGTATGATTTGACATTGAAATTCTACTAAAAATATTCCTATTGACTTTAAGCTATAATGTTTTTTTCTCTATATTTCATGCTTTTCCAAATAATGTGTTGAAAATAAATATAGAGTAAATATATTTCTGATGTCTAATGGAGAATCTTTCTGAAATGTTAAGTTTTGCCTCACACATGATTTTTAAAAATATTTTATAAAAAAATTATATTCTTTGACATTTCCCTTGCTCAGCTTACAAATATATTTACTTACTTGTAAGATATCAATGCCCAAATTTAAAAGCTATTAGTAGACTTCCTTTTTAAATTTAATATCTTAATTCAAAAAACAGTTATGAAATATACAACTAAATGACTTCAGGCATTATTTGTGCCCTAAGATTTTCTTTAATGTGTATTTATTTATTTTGAGAGATAGCACAGTGGGGTAGGGGCAGAAAGAGAGAGAGAGACAGAGAATCTGAAGCAGTCTCCAGGCTCCACACTATCAGCACAGAGCCCCATACAGGACTCAAATCTACAAAATGTGAGATCATGACTTGAGCCGAAGTTGGCTGCCCAAAAAACTGAGCAACCCAGATCCCTCTTGTGTCCTAAGATTTTAATGTGCACAATATTTTTCAGACCTTTCAGCTTGTGTGTGTGTGTGTGTGTGTGTGTGTGTTGCATGTGCATTACATAATTTGGATTACTTAAAGTGCATATGAAAATTTTGTAGATGCACATTGGGGAAACTGCCTGGATTAACAGTAATATCTCCATTCTGTACTACACTCTCTCTTTTCAAATACCTGGGAATGGGCAGGAAATGAAAGCAGGGCCAGTCATAATGAAACCACTCTTTGTCATGAAGACCATGGATATTAATCCAGGTCATATTAAAAAGAATCTCTTCCCAATATTTGGAAAAGGGAGGTTCTTGCTTTTCTTTCTTTCAAATCTATAAGAACAGGCGATGAGTGTTATCATTTGCCATGGCTTTGGTTTTGTGAAGAAAGCAATGTGTGAAAAATGAAATGATACCAGCAAGCAAACTGAGAGAATCCTGGGCTCATCACAGCTTCCAACTGGCAGGCACCTTCATATACATCCATTTCCTTAGCAATTCAGTTTTATCAGCCAAATGAATCCTCTCTCATGCTTACAGGAGTTTGAGTAGGGTATCTATCACTTGCAGTCAAAAATTGTCCTTAAATGTTGATATAAAAATTTGAAATATATTTTTAGAAGAAAATCTAACAAGAATTTTATGAATTCTTTTGATTTTATTTTAATGATGGATAAGAAAATAGAATATATGACTGCTGGTATCAGCTTATCTACCTATGAGACTCTAAGTTGATTTGTCAGTTAATGATAATAACAATATTATTAATAATTCTAATGTAAAATTTTATCATCATAAGTTTTATTTCTGTTGGTAATATTTAGATAAGGAGAATGATTCACATTTTCTTCCATTATTTTCCATGTTTATGTACTGAAAAGAAAAATGTTTACATGGGTTCAATATTCAGCTAAAATTTCTAGACTCAAAATGAGTGTTAATTAGGTAATAAAATTTTGGAAAGTAACAGAAATCTTCATGGTCCACAAACAAAAGGACTTTTCTTGGATAAAACAGACAGGAATGATGCAAAAGG